>NC_091067.1:152275278-152577187 GCF_000393655.2 Nicotiana sylvestris
ACCTAGATACAGGATTTCTATATGCAGAAATGCAGAAACCTAGATACATGATTTCTATATGCAGAAATGCAGAAACCTAGATGCAGGATTTCTATATGCAGAAATGCAGAACTTATAGGCATAATTTCTAAGATGCAGAAATTTATAAGTAACCTATAGGCATGTTGTTTATGTGAATGCAGGAATCAGAAAATCCTATAGGCAAGTTATCTACCCCTTTGCACACATTCATCCCATCCCTTTCCACTAACCATCCCTAATAGTTATTACAAATTATTACAGACCCGAATGATTAAGAAAAAAGGGTAAAAATTACATCAAAAGTTCCAGCTACAACCAAACAGCCTAATTCAGACTCAAAGTTCAACAATATGAGATAAACCAACTTCTAAGATCGGATTTCCAAAAGCCTTTCTCATACTTAGGATGTGTCAAAGTTCCTAAGAGTCTCAAAGGGGCTCCAGGCAGTGCTTACACCCCAAACACATTGCAGAATTAAGATCATAGTGTAGTGTGGAAGGGCCAGCCCTCAGATGTCCAAGTTCAGAGGGAACTCAAGGTCCGAAAGCAAGGCTCATAGGAGGGGGCAGAACTTAAGAGTCTAAGAGTAAGTGTAAGTGCATAAGGGGGATCAGGGAAAGCCATGGCAGGCTGGTGGTCATGCCCAGCAATTGGGAGTGTTGGCACATCCCTGACCAGCCAGTCAGCCAAAATTGAGAGTTAGGATCTATTGAGGATCAAGTTTGGACCTGGGCAGTAATTTGGATACTGCCAGGCCATGAACCTCAACTCAAACACATAGAAGGGAATAGGGGTAGGGATTCATAACAGAAAACAGATGCAAGGAAAGAACACACATAGTTAACATTAATCATGAACAACAAAGTAAACAGGATTGCAGAAAACTATAAATAAACACATAGGGGTGAGGCAGGAAAGCTAAATTAGAACATACCAGTTTCAGGGAAAACAAACAAGTAAAAGTAGTCTTGAAAAAGCCAAGTTGCAAGCAAAAGTTCCAAAAGATCCCAGAAAAGAGCAGAATGTTGTAAGAGTATTGAACTCAAAGCAATAAAGTGTGTAAGTAAGTTGAAAGTATTGATCTAAAAGTTCGAGGTATTGAACTCGAAGTGGTGTCAAAAGTGCAGAAGGGTAGTCCCTTTTTATAGTGCAGAAAACGAGTAAGAAAGGTAAGGAAATAACTTTGAAATCAGTCTCATATGATCTTCCTTCAGTTAAGGGATTTGATTTCAAACGGGTAGAATACAATTGAGGAAAGAAATTTGATTAAAATCTTTTCACAGTAGCATAAAACGGGTAAATACATAGAGTTTATTTAAGGCAAAAGTCCATTGGTACTTGGTTTGTAAAGAAAAAGGAAAGGGAATCAATCAGACAGCCAGTAAAATCAACATTACAGGTTCAATTCGAATGAACCAAGTCAAGAAAGGTAAAGGAGGTTCAATCGAAGAAAAATCAGTGACAATTCGTCAGCCTTATTAAAAGGATTTCAGAATCAATCAATCAGTTGGTAAAAACCTTTTGAAAGAGAAATTTCACATATATAAATCATACCAATCAAACGAAAGGAATCGTCAGGTTACTCAGAAAAAGAGTCTAGCATTAAAAGTCTTAGAGTCACAAACAAAAGGGAATCGAGTTCAGTTACAGACTCATAGTGAGTCTGAAAGCCTAGGGTCCCAAAGTGGAACCCTAATATCACTTGCCAAAGAAACCCCCAAATCCTAGGGTTTCGAATTGAGTCAGACATAGAGGTGAGAGAGCAGGTCATTGAAAGAGGCTCAGAAGTCTCTTCCAAAGACTTTATGAGAAACAAACATACATGATAAAAAGAACTGATTCAAGGTCATAAGAACATGTTTGAGAAAACTCGGAGTTTAAACAAGTTCAGAACAAAGAGATGATACGAGCTTAAACAAAAGCAGGTGAAATATGCTTAGCAAGAACACAAACAGAGCTAAATAAAGTGAACAAAATCGAAAAACTCAACCATAAACACGTATAGCAAAGAATAAGGATTAACAACACGGATTAACATGTGAGTACAGGAATAACATCAAAAGTAGAAGAATCTTGCATAATAGAAAGGAAACAAGAGAGCAAACTCAAGCATAGTAGAAAAGAAACCATACGAGCATAATATAGGTAAACACACATGAAGAAGGAACAGAAAGAATCGGAAAGATATTTGAAGAAACTATTTCAGAAACGCTAAAATTGAAATTGAGCGATTTTGAAAAAGAAATTTGGGGGAAAACCTTTTAAAATGTCAAGTAAAGCTCAGACATATCACAGATCTACGAAAAAATAGGCTAGTACAGAACCTTAGGCGGCTTAGAGTTGCAAAGAAAACCCTAGAAATGAGAAAGGTCTTGAGGAAAGTCAGATCCTGAGTCGAAAAGACTCATTGCTTTAACATGCCGAGGTAATGGCCGGAGAAGCCATAGATCTACAGATCTGAGAAGGATCTGAAGAGAGCCATTGAAGTCGGGCTTCAAAACCTTGAATAGTTTAGGTCTGATGGTGAGAAAGGATGACTACAGACCATCCATGGCCGGAAACGACATGGATTCTGGTGGAAACATGGTGAGATAAGGTGGGAGACGATTAGGGTTTTGGAGAGGCTCGAGAGGATTTGAGAGACGAAGGGGTTCAAAGGCGGCGTCTCGGGTGAAATGAATTAGGTCAAGGGGGTTTTGGAATTAAAAAAGGAAAGGGTGAATTACCGTCGTTGATCAAAATGGTCAACGGCCTAGATCAAAGGGGAGTCGGGTGGGTTTTTTAATCGGGTCAGGGGTCGGGTAATTTGGGGATTGGGCTGGTTTAATTTGGGGGCGGAATTGGGTCAAATTGAGGGCCAAAATTGAAAGGTGAAAGGACTGTAATTGAAATAGAAATGGGCTAAGTGTTAAATAGCCTATTTTCCCTTTTTATTTTATAAAAAATAATAATAATAATTTTAAAAGTAAATTAAAAATACTGAGACAACAAATACTATATAAATATTAATTTAAAAATACTGTAAATAATTTTATAATTATAAAATGCTACTAATCGTGAAATAGGCTATAATTACAATTACATGCAATTTAGCTTAAAAATACCAAATAGATTTGTAAAAAAATATACAAAAATCACCTTAATTATATTTTGGTGTAAATATGAGAATAAAATAAGTTATTCACCAAAATGATAATCTTGGAATAATTATTGGATTTTGTACTGCTAAAAATAGACAATAAATTAATTTTAAAATCTTAAAAATTAGGAAAAAATACCAAAACTCTTGGGCATGCTTATATATGCATGTACATGCTATTTTAAAAGTATTTTTATATAAAAATACATAGGAAAAAATTGGGTTTCAACAGTTATAGGACAATTTAAGACTTGTGTGATCCTACTAGGAGGATATTTTCTATTTGGTTCAGATGCTTACTTTTGTTAAATATCTAACGGATGAGATCTCTTATGGTTATGGACGCTTACACTCGATAAGTACTGATACTCGATATGACTTGTGCTTCTTGAAGATTGTGACAAGGATACTGAACCTATTATTTCGCAAAGTTGGGGAGTTGTTGTTACCATGCTTGAGTTCAAGAAATCAGGCAATTCATTTGGGCTTCTCTTCATGCAGGTACCCAGATTATGAACTGTACCATGTGACCAGGTTGAGGCTGCATTTAAGATAATTCTGTTTTTCAACCAAAGTTATTTTGTTTCTTAAGAAGCTTCGGAATTTCTCACACCTTAATAGTATTACTTCTCATTTCTCAGGCAGAATTGTGGTTACTATACAAAGTTGTACTCCCAATTGATAACTCAGTTGGTGGGAGCATCTATCGTAACTACGATTTACTCATCCTGCACAGGTTTGATATTGTGGGAGTTAACTAATTAATGGGTTACTTGGTTGATCAGATTAATGTTTTACAATAAAAAATGACCAATCATCTAAGGTTTCATTTCTTAGGAATGTTGTCCTCACTAGGTGTTTATAACACGATATTCCTTCATGACCTGAATGTATGTATGAATATCCCGTGACTTTATATGTTTTTAAAACAATACCATTTGCACCTTTGTGTCTACCGCATTTCACAAATAATATTTTCTTATAAAAATTATATTTAATATTTTCCGCACAACATGCGGGTACGGATACTAGTTCATAGAATAAGGGGAACTCAATATTAAGGTGTCAAGACAATCGAAGAAGAGGGTACATGGAAGCAACCGATGCTTTGATCTTTCACGAGTGATCATATCTTCCATCTGCTTCTTCCTCCTCACAGTTTGGATTAGTGGTGACAAAATGGATTAAATCAGTTATACATCCATATTACCCACTAAAAAATTGGTTGGAAAATGAACGTTTTAAAAATTGATTAAATCATATTATCCATTTAAAAAATGGATAACCAATGAGTTTAACTTTTAAATTTGCAAAGACTCAAATTGGGGTTCGCAAGTTCGGAAGACTAAGAATTCTTCCAAAAATGATCGTATTCAATAATCCATGGATAATATGGATATATCCATATTATTCATCGGTTAACCCAATTTCTGTCCATATTAAATATGGTTGAATCCCTCTTTATATTTCTTAAGCCAAGGGTCTTCCAAAAACAGTTTTTCTACCTTCTTCAGGTAGGGGTAAGATCTGCATACACTCTACCCTCACCACCCCACTAATAGAATTACAATGGATTTGTTGTTTTTGTTGTTGTATTAAATATGGTTGAATATTTTATCCATTTTTATATCACCCGTTTTTGACCGGCTCATATTCGACCCGCGCATTTTCCACCCCTAACTTGGACTGTGTAGCACTAGGCTAAGTGCTTCTTTCTTCTAGTTCTTGAGGTGCTGGGCAAGTCAATGTTCAAGGACAAATGAAGAGACAACAACAGTAAAGCATAAAAACATGTCATATACTACAAAAGGTGGAAAGGAAATAGTGGGCTGTGTTAGAGAAATAAACGAATGAATATATAATTAAATGGAAGCGTTTCAAAAGATTGTTTCTCTTTACATAAACAAAAATACAGAAAGGGGATAAATACTGAAATCAACAATGGCATTAATTTCACATACTACAACTTCCAAATGATCATTCTAAGAACACAACGGGGATATTCTAGACTATAGCATCAGAATTGAACATATATGACACATATACACAACCTTCCTATTACATTTGATAGGATTTAAATATTGAAACAATTTTCTACAATTTACAAAGCTGTGTATAGATATGTATATATAGTAGTATTTGCTTTATATTCACTGCAGCTGTACCCTATCCACTTCAGAGGCTGAATTTGCAGCAGCAAGAAGAGCTGCTCCAATCCCTGATCCATCTTCCATGACCCTAAGAATGACGTTCGAGGAAATTTCTTCCCCTAAAATTTCCTTCATCGCTTCATTCAGGTATTCTCTGAATAAGGTGTAACTTGTGTATAAACCACCCTCGATAGCCACAACCGTTCTTCTCATCCGACTTGGTCTATCGCTCCTGAATTTTCCACCAGCTATGCCTCCACTTCCATCTCGACCTATCTTCTTCAATATTCCCACGATACCAGCAGCTGCTAATCTAGCAGCCCTTCGAGTAATTACATCACATACCTTCACTACAAGCTTCCGAACTTTCACTGGGACATCAGGTAACTGAAAGTCGAAAACGCCAAGAAGCAGACAGTAAGAAACCAAGTAAAATGTCAAGTATTAAATGAGATATGGACAGGTGTAATATGCCACAATTGGCTAAGTTGAAATATCAAGTGTAAGGATAAGAGGGTCTACCTCTAGAACTTCTCCCAGAATTTTGGCTACTTCACTCAAGTCAGGTGAATCATCCTCGTGCATAGCAGCCATCAAAGGTGTCCTGCCATCATTCCCAGTAAAGCTAATAAATATCGTATTGCAGAGAAGTGTGATGATGCAGTGAGATCCCATATATATCAATACAAAATAGTCTCGGATAAACGAAAGGCTCCACATGGAGCAAAATCTGACAAGCCGAAAACATGGTATGTACCTCAAGGCGAAAGGAACTGCTAATTTTGAAGATGCAGGTCCAAAATCATCTGATTCCTGCGACATTCTAAGGAGTACTCTCCTGACAATGTCTCCCAAATACAGTCCTGATATCATTTTCTCAAAACCCTGCAGCAAAATCCTCGATATGATGCTTGCTGCTGAGTAAGAAGCCACATAATATTCACCGAGTGTCCAAAGGATAAATGCTTTACCTGATCATTTGGGTTTGGGCTAGCAACATCCAAGTCGACATCATATGAGGTTCTTGGTAAATGAGATGACCAAAAGTTTCCCCATTCCATATTGACTACCTATGTTTGCAGAAAGTAGGAAGACAAGTAAGCAAAACCTTTATATAAACTACTGAGACTACAGAAATATGAAAAATGAAGAAAAGAACATCTACCATGCTTCCTGATGTTGTTAAAAGACCTTGGCACTTAATAATTGCATCTGCCCGTTCCAAATAGCATGCGTTGGTGCCAGTCCCAATTACAACTGCGGCAACTGTGTCTTCATCATTATAATGTCCAAGAGCTAGAGTTCCCACAGTGTCATTTATCTGGGAATAATGCAGCATTAATACAACCATTGTACTCAAGAGTTAAAACTAACCAATCCTCAATAAAAATTTGAAGGAGAAAACTATATCATACAAGGGAGAGGAGAAAAACATCTGAAACTTCTATAGAAAGGAATACATTTTAAACTGGTGACAATAATAACTGATTTTCCAGATTGTAGAGAAGGTTATTGTTCTGATACTGGATGATCCTATTCAAGACCAACTACATTGTCTCCTAATACTACATAAAGTTAATGATCACGTCAAATGCCCCAGAGAACTGAATCATCCTCAGTAAACCACCTGTGTTCGGCATCTTCTAAACTGGATAATCCAGCATCAACCTGGACTGAAATCTTAAAGAAGGTGAGGTAGCTCATAGTAGAAAAAACTGAATTTCCAAATAAAAGCCCATTACATTCGTTATAATAATATAGTGGTTAATACACTGACAAAGATAAAGTGTTAGACGTCTAATTGTGCAGCTTCATCATTGAAACAAGCTCCCTTTTTCTTTAACAGTATCATTGAAACAAGTTCTGTTATTAACTATCCTATTATATAGCACGATACATGAATAGAAGGTAAAGGTCTCATATCATACAGCTTTAAATTACATCTGAAGACGAAAACAAGGGGACGACGTGGACAACGAGAAGCTAATAAGTACCCAAGAGTAAATCTCACAAACATGAGCAAGAAACATGTCCATTTAGCAGAAGTTTTAAAGAAGCAAGAAACTGGCAAAGGAAAATGCTCACCAATGCTGCCACCCGCACATCTTGACCTTTTCTAGCAATTGCTTGTTGTAGACATTCAGAAACATCTCTTCCAATCTAAAAATAACGAGATAAATAAAACCAGAAAAAAAGATCTATCAGAAATGGAATACCACATATTAATGATCTTAAAAGAATAAAGGGCATGCATTGGTTAATAAATATACACCACATATTCACATCAATAATAGCTACATCTGACATGTAGTTACTTAATATAAAGGTAATCTTAACTCGGGTCAGAAAGATAACACTTTCCTAGCTGTTAGCTTTGCATGGTCGTAAATTTAGTTTGAGAATTCAAGTGATACATGCAGCACAAAAAAAAAAATAGACTCAGAAGCACTGAAAAGGGAAGTAGCTAACATCCAGCAGGATAGATAATTACAACCTTTTTAATGAAAGGTAATGATGCATAATTACAACTATTCTTTATATAGAATCCAAAAGCAAAGACTCCTGTTAACTAACCATGTCTTCAATCGCAAATCCTTTTGTCCATTTGATCAAAATGCCAGATGAAACGGAAGTTTGTTTCACAGGAAATGAAAATGTAAAGCCAAGTTCTTTCCTCCTGGGTGAAGGCTGCTCCAAGCCATCACCTTCCTTTTCAATGAAGTTCTTTAATGATGACGCAACGAAATCAAGGAGATCCTGCACATAATAACAGGGAAAAGGATAAAGACTATGTTGATCTCTACCAAATCAAATGTAATTTTGTTAATTGTAGAAAGATAACAGAACATTAGAGGCTCAAACTCGGCCACCTCGCTTGTGCTAGTCATTAGATGTTGTGGAATGGGTTGTCTTTCTATATCTTGTCCAAGAATAGCAGACCTTTGATCTCCTAAGTGGACTCTCAAGACTCTAAAATTCGTACCACCAAGGTGCAGAGCATAATATGTTCCCTTTTCCCTCCTAAAAAACATAAGCACAAGGTTAGTTATCAAACAACAAAAAGAATATGACCATTAGATATAATTAATAGAGTATCCACCTGTCAGCAAACACTATAACTGCAGGCTATAGCAAGGAATGTATTTCACTAGCTCAAGTGGCAATTCAATCTGAAAAGCCTCAGTCTTTTGATGTACATTTGAATTTTTTCTTGAAGAAAATTCTTTTCCAATTTCCTTTATAGGGCATGATAAGTAAGTCTTTCCCTATTACTACGTCCTCATGTCTTAAAAAACATCCCTATGGAGTAAACGCTCAAGGAGTAAATGGAAGATACATATAAATATCCAATAAAAGAAGAAGATTATTTAGTAATATTCCAGTGGCTAATTTTCATGATGATTACTAAGTGAAAATTCCTTGGTCAAGTGCACATGCAAATCAAAGAGGTTATATAAGGAAACAAAAACAAGCAGGAGAAGCAAAATGAGATTGAATCAATTACTCCAGTTTTCAAGGTCGTTATCTAGTGACTATAATCATCGATCAAAGTGAACCTGCTATCCAATATCATCTACCCAAAAAACTCTTTGGAAAATCAGCAGAAGGCAAAATGATAAGTATATACAGAGCACTAAATTAGAATCATCTTTATGGTGAACACTAACTTTTAAGGAATATTTAACATTGAATTACTCAATGAACACATTGGCTAGTTACTTACCTTAGTGACAATATTATTAAATTCTGCACAACAGCAGCATATTTGTTTAGCATCGCAAAACTTATCACTGGACTCATGCATCACATATACATCTCAAAAGCCACATTACGTCTTAATTAACCAAAAGCATTTTAAACTAGCAACTGCATGTCCTTTTCAGACTACTCAAAAACAAAGGCATTCTCAATTTCTTTTTTCCTTTTTTAATCAAGAAGCATTCTCAAATTTTGACAAAGTAATTACCTGAAATTTCTCCTAGTGCACAACCTTCACTATATAAATTCTAACGAATAAACTCATGAAAACCCCAAGAGAGACACAAGAAGAGAGAAATAGAAAAACAAATATAAACAGTCAAAGACATTGTGCCAGTCTCATGCAATGAAAGAGTATCAGTGTGCTAAATTAAAGAAAAAACTCAGCCATAGTTAATAAACCAGCAGGAACTAAAAATAGAGTCCATCAATTGACAGAAGGAAAATAACAAATCAACTGCTATTTCTCCCAAATTTTATTGTGATCAAACTAGTTGAACAAAGAGGGCATCGCATTGTTCCTCGTACTTCACGACTCTAACCACATAATCCATCCAAAATAGCAAAACCATGCACACCCTAGCCAACCATAAAAGACAAAAAAGATCTCTCACATACCACATAACAAAATCTTTTACACACGGCCTCCTTGCAGATACACACACTTGTAACCCCCCCCCCCCCCCGCCCAACAAAAAAAAAGCCTCTCAACATTTTGTCTATATTACGGTTACCACTAGTAGTACACAAGCAAGTGTGGCTAATGAATGAATTTAAGAACAAATTAATCATAAGGAAACAGACAAGAGAAGAACTCATATGCATATGGAATTGTCCGTATGAATTTTTATAAACGTAACAGCTAAGCAATCAGCACAAATCAAATTGTTTCCGCCAAAAGGATGGTTGACTGGTCTCGCACAAGAGAAAAACATGGCATGGATATACTAAAGTTCCCGTACTTGTAGTAGTTGCCGAGTGAATTAGTAAATGTGTGATACCCCTCCGTCCCATTTCATGTGACATGCTTACCTTTTTAGTCTAACATCTTTCTATATTGAGAAAGAATTTAACACATTTCTATCTATAGAAAACAACTTAAAATTTTGATTTTAGCCTTGATGAGATGATTTATAGCTATCACAAATGTCTGCTTCGTTTTAGAAATAAGTTTCAAAAGTGTTTCTTTCTTTCTTAAATCCAGTCACCAGTCAAACATAAAATGGACAGAGGGAGAATACAAAACCAAAAACAATTACGAAATGCAATCAGAATGAAAACCAAAGTTGAAACTTTATTGTAAATATGTATACCCATTTGGGAGCTTATCAACATAAGTAAGCAACATCTTGAGTTTACTCCCGCCTTCAGAGGCAAGTCCAGCGTGCATTTCAACAGCCATAGCATCCACTACTTGCTTTAGCCTACCCACGGGTGTACCACACGACTCTTCCAATTCTTCTAGAACCTTCACCATCTTCTTCCACTTCCTCCTCCTTTTTACCCTCTTACCCACCATAGCTGCCGCCACAATACACGCCGCCACAGCAAACCCCGCCGCTATCCCCACCCCTAACCTCCCCATATGACACCGTTTATTTTTCTTTTTATTTGTGCTTTTTCTTCTGCCTTTCTCCCGTTTCGAGAATAAATCAGTCAAATCATTTTTTTGTATAAGTACGACACCGTTTCCAGTCAAATACCCCGTTTTAATTTAAAACTCCCTCCTTTTAATCAAAACACAACACCTTCGCTGATAAAAATCACTTAAACGGCGTCGTCTGACGGAATAGAGCCGTTTCCTTTTCCCGATGACACACACAATACACACACAGCTCAGTGTTTCCAAAACTAAAACAACGGCGTACTTTCCGGTAATCAACGCCGTGAGTGATGTCGTTACCAATAGTGATAACTGAAACTTACTGTCACCGCCTATTCTGTGGTCCGTCCGGACACCGTCTACGGCTAAGAACGCCGTTATTCTACTGATGTGGCCAGAAGCACGGAGATTTTGCTTAAAAGTGAAACTGTAAAACAGTTTATCCGTTGGAATATTCTCCGGCGAGGTTTTCGGCAATATCCGGCAACGCCGACGTTGACGGATGTTTTTCAGGCGACCAGTTGTTTGAAAAAAATACTAGAGAGAGAAAGAGTGAGGGGAGAGAGAGAAAGAAGGGCGGTGTTGCGCTTTTGTACTGTGTGTGTGTAGGGGGCGTAGGTGAAAGCGAACTTCCGATATTTATAGGTGGTTTACAAAGACAGTTTTACCCTCGATGAAGTTAGGAAATGACAGATTTGTGGCGCTTCTTTTTTGACTATTATCGTGAAAAGGGAAAAAGAATTTACTAGATTTTGGAGTTTTTGTTAAAGTTAAGGCACGATGTTGATGTTTATTTACGGTTTTGCCATTGGGTTGGAATTTTTGGATTACCTTAATTTTTTGAAAAGTTTTGGTTGATTAAACTTTGACTAACTTTTGTGATAGGGACTTTTGTTTTTCTCTTTTTTCCTTAATAGTGGAAAGCTATGTGACTAGTCTTTTTGACTTGTTTGATTTGAATTTTCATATGATTAAGTTATTGACTTGTGAATAATGAAGATTTTGTTGATATATGTGCTTTGAAATTTACATAATTATTACCTTATGTTTTTTATTTTGTTCTTTTAGAAAAGTTTTAAAGATTTACTACTTTTGACTCTCTATTTTCCTTCATAGTTGAAAGGGGTATGACTAGCTTTTCTCTTCTTCTTTTTTTTGAGTTTGAATATGATTAAAGGGTACATTTTGGATAATGAATAAGTAGTTTAAATAATCTTAAATTATTGTACCAATTGAACAAATTAAGCATGTGAATCTTGTTCAAACATTGACGTAAGTTTTGACAATATAAAAATTTTACTACAAATCATTAGTATCTTGTCATTCAATTTAAATTAGGTATATTAGTTAAATGGATTGCTATAGTCATACATACACGATTATCTTTGAACTTTTAATAATTAAGATACTGCTTAAATTTAATACTTTTGACTCTAATAAAGATGAGTTTTTTCCTAATAAGTTGATGTAAATTTATAAAACTATAAAGAGTATGATATAATGACTTATGCTTATTCTTATTCTTTTTTAACTTGTGTTGAGCCCCTTACTTGAGATTTTTGTTAATTGACACCAAATATATCATACGGTCCTTATGTTGATATGATAAGAGGTCCAGAAAAGTAACATCGGCACAATTTTAACATAATTTTTTGAATAAATATTTAAATTGACGCTTTCAAATGTACATCTATATAAGTGATTTATAAATTTATAAAATACATATATGTAAATATGTATCTGTAATCTTTTTTACAAAATTGAATAGATCTTGATTACTGAATTAATTGTGATTATTATCTTGTTGAACTTTTCTCATTTTAAACCTCACATTTGAATTTTTCACTTAAGATTTCTATTCACTTAATATCCCCATATTAGATTTTCTATTATAAGTAATTTAACAAATCCAAATAAATAGGGTAGACCAAATTAAACCTAATCTAAATTAATGCCGTCGGCTAATAATTCCATATACAAATCTATGTACAAGATTTGTACATTTAATGAAATCTCTCACTCAAATCTATGTAAAGGATTTGTAACTTTATTACTCTTTTATATGGAGTAGGTTGCATTTATAACAAAATGTTCTATTTTCATCCAACCATAAAAAGTGAATAAAAAAGAGGGCAATTGAGTAAATTCACCAAATCAATCGTTGGTCCCTCTCATGCCCACAAGTTTTTATGTAGAGAATCAACAAAGTGATTCCACTTTGATGAAATTCATATCAAATGAAAAGGAGGGACTAAAGTGTCATTAATTAAAAAGTCTTGGACAAAATGGACATTTGGAACTTACTAATTGGGGGTCGGTAGGTAAAAGACAGCAAATTTCAGAAGAAAGAAAAAAGGAAAATATGTGGAAAAACGGCGACGTTGGAAGGTGCGGTTACGCTGCGGACCGTACCATAGTGACAGCTGTGTTCCGCTAATTCCAGCTAAGCATTAAAAAGTGAGGAAAAAATATAATGTTTCATTACATTTCACTAGACAGTACAAAAGACAATAGAATGCACCCCCATAGCTGTACTATTCTTTCTCTTTATCTCCCTCTTTCTTATGTCTTCCACACACCCCACACCCTACTACCCCCTTGAACCACCCACCCCTAGACCCCCCCTCTCCCACCAAACAACACACACCATATTCCAATAAATTTAAGGAAAAAATGAAATAGAAAGAAAATGTGAAGTATAGAGCCGAGATTCTATCGAAAATATTTTTTTTATCTCCACAAGGTAACAATAAAGTCTACATATATATTACCATCTACGGATTCTACATTGTAGGAATATGCGAGACATGTTATTATTGTTGTTATTGGGTTTTCATTGTTGTATATTACACTGGTATAATAATAATAATAATAATAATAATAATAATAATAACTATTGTTAGTGCGCCACAAAAAAATGTAGTAGAATGGATAAGATTCCTCAATGCGTAATCAAAGGTCTCTGTTTCGAGCATTAATTGGGAATGAAAAAAGTCATGAAAATCAAATAAGGTAGTTGTTCCGTAAGTTCTAACCCCAAAAGAGAAAGGATAAATTGCTCATGCACTTCGTCAAGTTAGAGAGAGGATCTTGAGTTGAACAGATCATCGACTCCGAAGGCATGCAACTGTGACTTTAGTTCTAATGGTTTGCTTTGCTACTAGGTGCAATAGTCTTTTGTGATACTTTGAATGGAGTGGTCCATACGCCCCTCCCCTCACCAAGCTTGGAGGAGAGACCCCAAGGTAGGTATCAGAGACCATACGGCCCTCCCCTTGCCAAGCTTGAAATAGAGACCCCAAAGTAGGTATCAGACACCATGTAAATAAATAAAAAAAAAAAAAAAAGAGCTACTACTAGTGCTAATACATCTTACTTCCAGCATAGTTGAGATATGCATAAAAGTGTTTTATTTTACTTGCTTGATCAAATTATTACTTGTAAACCAAGTGGGATTTATTTCCCTCCTAATGATCTACTATATAATTATGACTTTAGATCTTAGTTTGCCAATTGAATGGTAGCTCATTTATAGAGAGCTGCTGCCTTGTACAAATGTAGATACAATCCTCTGCTCACTAGGTTCTTCTCTTACTCATTCTCTTATATTAGGCATTAAAAAGGGAATGTAAAATAGTTTGATTATCCTTTTGTTACTTTTTGAAAAATAGGATTGATACTTGTCATGCCAATAATTTATTTCCATGTTCCACTTAAAAACAAATTAAACTTGTATTACCAAATTTCCTTATTCTGATTACTTTCACTTAATTTTACCAACACACAAAATTCACCTATAAAAAGACTAAGTGGGCGTTTGGACAAAAGAATTGTGAAATTTCGAAAAAAATAAAGAAAATACAAGCGAAAATAATATTTGAAAATTAGAGTTGTCTTTGAACATGAATATAATTTGGAGTTGTTTTTAAATTTTTGTGAGTGATTTGAAGTGAAAATTTTGAAAAATAATTTTTTGAAATTTTTCAAATTTTCGGAAAAAATCGAAATTTATCTTCAACTGAAATTTGAAATTTTCATAGTCAAACATTGATTCCGAAATAAAATCAAAATTTTCCCCAAAAAAGTAAAAATATTTTTATGGCCAAACGGGCCCTATATTAACTTCCCTGAATGTTCATTCTTACCCTCTTATGATAGTTTATAGATTACTACTATAAGATATTATTTATATCCAAATATGAAAAAGAGATATACTAAGAGAAAGTGACTTAAACAGAGTTATAATTGCGTTAAATGGAAGAGAATAATTATGATTAAGTATTAACCATTAGATTTGGAACAACTACAAGACAAAGTATACCTGAGAAAGTATGTTTAATTATGATGGGGTAGCTTAGTCATACTTTAAATTATTTAGTGTCGTTAAGCCAAGCTACAAAAAGTATGGTAAAATCTCCAATAGTTAAATAGTAGTAGGCTTTCTTAATACATATTTAATTGTATTCTAGTAAATATAGTAACTAATATGCTATTACATTTTAGAAATTATTGATTACGTAAAATAATAATAATATATATAAACCAAATCCAAATTGGTTTGTTTTCTCTTCTTTTTTACTTTAAACGATATGCATGTAATTTTAGTTACACAATGTTTAATTTTAACGTTCGATTAATTCGGTTCAACCATTTATCTCCTTTTACAAAATAATCAATAAACTGACATTAAAAAAAATAAAAATCAAAGAAGGGGTGGGGGTGTGGGGTGGGGGAGGGGGTGGGAAAAAGACAATAATTAATCAACTTTGTTTTACATGTTGAATCTGTGTGTTAATTACTTGGCCATTTATACAGCTTGGCAATTTCGAATATTCGTATCCTCATTAATTTTTATTTCATTTTGTGATATATACTATAGTTTTTATTTTTTAAAATGGAAGTGGGGTGGTCCCTTGGCTTTCATAGCTACACAGTCCGTCTTGGCTCTCATGCGCCAAATATTATAGCAATATATGTTTTGACTTTGATTTGACCAATGAAAACTTCCATCTTTATTGTCCTTATTAGTCATTCTTATTTTTACAAGTACACTCCTAAGTAATAAAAAAAACACTTGATACAATTGATATATCTCTTTTACATGTTCATTTTGCACCTATCACGGGGTCTTAACATGCCTAGGGGGTCGAAATTAACTTCAAGTTATTAAAAAGATTTAGTCCAGTACACGAAGCATTTCGCGTTCATGCAGGATCCGAAGAAGGGTCGTACAGCCGGAGGCGAACCCAGAATTTGAAGGTCGGGAATGCACTTTTGCTTTCAACGAAAAACTACTTTGTTTACAAGGTGCCACTGCTAATATATTAGTATTTTTTAAAATCATGTACATATATTCATGAAAATCTTGCCGAACTTTTCTGGGTGCCGGCGACCCCTCACATTGATAACATAGTTGTATACGGGTAAACCCGGGTTCGCGGTGTACCTCGATCTTCGATAGAATAAGTCGAGCTCAAAACACTACGACGAAGGGCCGAAATCGAAGCAAGGGTCTCATCGGGTCAAAGTTCGGGGGCACGACGCCCACCCTCGAGAATATCAGGATCATCATCTGGAGTCGGTCCTAATCCTGAAAGATTTCGGAGAACGTTGTCAGGCAATCAAACACGATCAACAAAAGGCAGTGTGCTTAGAATCATCAAGAATTGTGTTTGAAAAATAAAAGAGTTTTGTAACACCTTACCGGTTCAACGCCCTGTTGTGCTTCGTTGAACAAGCATGTCGCATCCACCTCGTTTATTTTTGCCTGGTCTTCTTCGGTTACCAGGCACAAGAGGTAACTAGCTATCCCGACAGGGGCAGAGAGAACCTAGGCGTCCTTCGGGATGCTGATAATTATTGATGGCTTCCGACGAGGATCCGTGCTCGGAGCTGGGAATCGGTTGACCAACCTCGGACTTAAGTTCCACTCGCCGACCCCCGAGGATGGGCTTTTCCTCGGCACCTCTAAGTCGCACAATCCGGTGAAGTCCTCCGGGGCGGATGAGTCTACGTCGTCAAAGAAGCTTCGAAAGGGATTGTCCGCTCCATGGACCCCCTCATTAGATCGTTCTTTCGTCGTTCGGGCTTCATCGAACATTGATTATGTGAGCGAAGGTTTTCCGGAATATCTATGATGTCGGGCGGGGCAGATCCGGCATCTTGAGGGTTCTCGACCCTCACTACTGCATCAGCCTAACGAACTTGAGAGGGATTAGCCTCCGTCGTTTCCCCCTTGGCTGCCGCCCATTCCTCGGGCAAAGATGGCTCGTAGGCCATAAAGAGTTCATCTTCATCGGGCTCGAGTCAAGCACTCGGGAGTTAGAGGTCTCTTTTGGCTTACGGACCAACCTCATTTTCATTTACTTTTTCTCCGAGCTCGAGGGAACTCGAAGCCCTCCTCGTTTTATTCTCTCTGGCCTGCCTCGGGGCAAAAGACTCAACAGGCAAGTCCTCGTCCCCGACCGGAGGCCTAAGCTCGACGTTCTTAGGCAAATCTGCGAAGGAAAATAACAGGGAATAAGAATGCAATGCTAGAAGAAGAAGCTCAATACGACCTACTAGGGGAAGGAACCTTACTATGGGAACGAGCCTCCCAATGACCTTTCGAGAGTTTGCGCCATAAGTGCTCGGAGTAGGGCATCTATGAAATAATACCCTCGACCCACTCCTTGAGCCGAGGGATAGCATTCGAAACTCATGCAAGGGCAACACCACAACAAACATCGATAATAAAAAGAAAGATAAAACATGAAATCAACTCTTAAAGGGAGCCATGCTTACGTAATACGTTCCACCTCTCTGGGAACGGCCTCCACTCAGCAGGTACCGGGTTGGCAACCTCACCCGGACAAGGCGTCCTTGCTAACCCCGATTCTGGCCCTCGTCGATGCTCGAAAATTGGGCTTTGCTGGCCCGACGTATAAGCTTTATCAATCCCCCCTCCTCGAAAAATTCGGAGACTATACAAGAGGAGCAGATGATCGATGGTGAACGAGCATCCATCAATGTTGTTTACAAAGAATCGAAGGATGATTACGATCCTCCACAATGATGGGTAAATTTGGCTAAGACATATGTTATACCTTCTGCAGAGGTCTAAGATGACCAGGTCCACGTGGCCCAATGTAAAGGTATAAGTATAAACACTTAGATATCCCTCAACTTGGGTGGTAATGGCCTCATCGGAGTCGGGGACTACTATGTCTTCTTCGGCCCATTGTAGACTTTTCGGACCGAGGGAAGGACTTCTTTGATAATTGAGTAAATGTATCTCGAGGCCTCCTCGCCCCGACTCTGTACCGAATAAGGCTTCTCAACCTTGAAGTCATCGGTGACCGAACAACCCCCAAGAATGAACATTTTCAAGGGGGCTCTTCTACCTGTTCATCAACAACCACATCAGGAACAGTCTCCTCGACCTCAATGGTCAGTCGCGAAGAAGGAGGAACATCCTTTTGGGAACAAATTTTGAGGTTTTGCCATTATTGTGGAAGAAAGGTTGAAAAAGATAGAGAAAGATTGAAAGTTTAAAGCTCAGATGTGTTGACTTGAGTTGATGATGAGTGAGGATTTTGCAACAAACTGAAGAACCTCGAGTAACGGGGGTAGAAATGCTAGAGTATGAAAAAGATAAATCTTAAGATTATGAGGGGTAGAAGATTTGGCATGAAGTGAAAAATGGACAAAGAAGGGGATATTTATAGGGGTTCTATGGCTCTTCGAGTACAGGGACAGCCGACCGGCGGCTCATACGCATTTAATGCCATTATGACATGACTGACGAGATGTTTCAAGTTTTTTGTCGTTTCTATCAAGGCGTATCGAGGATCTCATATTATTTCTCGTCGTTTTCTCTCCGAAAAATGAGGACTATCTGTATACGATAAAATCGGGTTCGCAATGCACCCCAATCTCCAATAGGATAAATCAAGCTCAAAACACTATGACAAAGGTCCAGAATCGAAGCAAGGGTCTCATCGAGTCAGAGTTAGAGGGCTCAACGGCCACCCTCGAGATTATCAGAATCATGATCCGGAGCCGGACCTAATCCTAAAAGATTTCAGGGAACATTGTTAGGCAATCAAACACGATCAACAAAAGGTCGTGACGTCCGCGACAGTCCGGAGATCACGGCGTGGATCTCGGCACGTATCGATAAAGAACCGACAATCAGTTAAACATAAGATTTTTTTTACCTTTTATGTAATTGTACCTATAGTAGGATTCCTCTACTATATAAAGGGGCTGAATACATACGGAAACACTTAAAGTTGGCACGATTTTTCATTTAGAAACCTGAACTTAGGGGTATTCCTAATGAGCACGTGCATTACACGAACTTTGTTCCAATTAGACACTCTTTTGACTATCAGTGAAACTTACAAAGTGTGTGCAATACACTCGTTGCTGATGTGTCGAATGACGAATAAAATGAGGATATATATCTTTTTGAGTTAAAAAAAAGAAGGAAAAACTATGTTAAATCTATTTAATGTGTGTTCTTGGTGTTCTTCACTATCTTCATGTGTGTTCTTGTTCCAACCAAGATTTTAATCCAAACTTTTAAGAGAAACTCCTCCAAATTTGTTATAACTTGATCTAAAGATTCTCCAAGACGACCTGAAGGCAACCCCAACATTAATTTCATAATATTTCATCAAATCAAGTAACCCATTTTAAACCTTCAAGCTTTTTAAGAACCTATTAATGGTGTTTCGATTTGAAATGAATAACTCGGACTCATTTTAGTTTTAATCAATAGGGGGCTGCTCCTGAAGATGAGTGACGTCTGGAGATGAATGGGGTGAAGAAGAAGGGTTCGGCGATGGGGTTAGAGAGGAGGGTGGCAGAGCAGTTGGTGGCGATGAAATTTTCAGCCAAATGGATTGTGTTGAAATACTCCAATCCATATCCTATCCTTTTTTGTTGAAATACTCTAAGGCTGCAACAACCAAATAAATGGGGCGCCATTCTTGTTGTGTGAAGCAGATGCTAAGGAAAGGATTATGATCACAAGAAGAAGATGAGAAAGTGGAGGAGGCAATGATGGAAATGGTGGTGCACATAAACAAGAAGAAGAAGAAGAAGGAAATAAAAAAGACCAAAAAAGAAGAAAAAATCTGTTTTGGGCTCTTCACGCGCCTATATGGGGTGAAACTCACTCTATGTGCCAACTCAGCAAAAAGTGTCTAATTGGAACAAAGTTCGTGTAATGCACGTGCTCATTAGGAATACCCCTAAGTTCAGGTGTCTAAATGAAAAATTGTGCCAACTTTAAGTGTCTCCATATGTATTCAGCCATATAAAGGAGGTGTGATAATTCATGAGAAACATTGTAACACGCATTCCTAAGAAATACATTACTATTTTTACTGCTATAAAAGCTTTTTCTTGTTCATCAATACTGGTCATTGTGAGCCCGGATTGAGGGTGAACGTTACACTAAGGCTGTAGTCATCCTCCTTGCATGGTTTGAATTTACTATATATTTACTTGTTCATTATAATTCAATTTATCGTTTTGTATCATATATATTAATCTGTGCATCTTTAAAATCGCTTATAAATTTAATTGTTATCCGATTTTGAGGGTAAATAATAGCTCCGCCTCTAGTCGCACCACAAGAGATGTCATTTAGGCACCTACTCTGATGCAAGTATTAGTGACTGATTCACGGCTCAAACCCATGACACATAGGTTATACGAAGACAATTTTACTGTTGCTCCAAGATTCCCATCAATTATCTTCATGTTATTAAAGATCAATATTCTCAAGAGAAAAAAAAAGAGAATTCATCATTCTCACCTAATAATATATTAATTTATGATCTATGAGTAAGAAATAGAAGCATCTAGCAGCGAAGAGAAGAGAGCGTTTTCTTATGACGATGAACCAAAATATACCCAAATATAATGACAATAAAAAACCGTTTTGATATATATTTGAAATGTTGGCATGTTATTGTAGTTACTTCCTAAAAAGTATAAATAAAAGAAAGGAAAAAGCATGAGTAATTGAATATCACTATCAAAACCCGTCTTTATTATCAAGGCTTAATTAAGCATGCTAAAGTAGCAAGCATTTCCTATAGTGGTCAAGTGGTGGCTTGACCATACCAATTATTTATATAAAAAAATATAGTTTGTTACATGGTATTCGGTATTAATATTGGGGTCCGATTAAATTCGAACAGAATAGTCTATATATGGGGTAAAGTCAAAAAAATTTAGCCCGGTAACCCGGTGCACAAACCATGTGAAAATAGTATGAACTAGTCATTTTTCGGAAAGAAAATCGAAAGATAGCCAAGGTTTACAAAGTTACTATAAAATAGCCACTGTTTTGCTTAAACACGAAAAGTTTCAGTATAATATGCAGGATTATGGAGCTCCATAATCCCGGATATTATACTTGAACTTTTCGTGTTTCACCAAAATAGTGGCTATTTTTTAATGACTTTGTAAATGCTGTCTATTTTTCGATTACCATTATGAAAAATGGCTAGCCCGTGCTATTTTCACCAAAGCATCTCGCGTTTAAGTAGAATTCGGGGAAAGACGGCATTGCGAGGGGTGTAATGTAAAGTATAAAGTGTTTTCTAACAAAAGCAAATTTATACTCAAGACTCAAACCTGAAACTCATGGACGAAGACACCACACTCCTTATTGGTATTTCTAAAAAGTTTGTTGTACAACAACGCTTAAGAGATAATATCATATATTTTAATCAGTTGTCATAATCAAAATAAGTCATTATCGTAGGATTCTAATATCCACGTATAGCTTAGGAAAATTGAAAGCTTTTCTAAAGTTTTTGATAGGGATATAACGGGCGGTAATGCCCATGGCCCACCTTTCCCTTAAAAAAACTTTATATATAATATCTAGCTTATTCATTAACTGTTTTTTTAATATTAAAACTTGACTCCAAACTCATTTGAGGGTTCTTTACTAAAATTCACATATTAATCGCATGCTCTCTTGCTTTAGCTACTCCTATAAATTAAAAGAAAAATGCAAATATGATTCAACCCAAATATAAAAGAATATTTCACATACTCTTTAGAAAGGAACCTTGAAGCAACGATAAAATTATTTTCATGTAATATATAAATTACGTGTTCGAGCCGTGCAATCACCCACTAATGCTTGTATCAAAATAGTATACCTACATTCAAAGGCGAAGCCCATGATTTCAAGTTTAAGTTACTGGGTTCTAAATTAATAATTTATATATATATATTCATGAATTTTTAAGACAAATATAGGGTTCGAACCAAAGCTACTGGGTTTGCCCGAACCTGATCTTGGCACTCCAGCTCTATCCATGCCTACGACACATCCACTTGAGGTGCGACCGCTTCTCGGACCCTACGTGAATACGAGATGCTTCATGCACCATGCTAGACTGCCTTTTTTTTCTAACTTCACGTACACTTTAATAAAATAAAGAGAAATATAACATAAAATATTATTTCTTCACTTTTCTTTTGTTGACATTTATGGAATTTTCATTTTGTTCTTCTTTTAAATATAAAATATAAATAGTGTGTTTGCCATTTCAACGGATTTGTGAAAATTCTTCAACTTTTGTATATGTCAGATATTCAGATCTATCTCCCAATAGAAAGAAAAGATTTGAGTGAAATGACTTGACAAGAAGAAGCCACCGACCAAAAAGGTGCAACTTGCAATTTGTCCCCCACTTTTATTTAACAAAATAAATTCAAAATTACAAAAATTTCTTGTATACACACAATCATGTATTTGTATTAAAATTTTAGTTTTATTACCAAACCAAGCCACTCTATGTATTGTTTTTATTGCTAACATAAGAACTTTTATATAACGTTTTATCTCACGTCAAATGACACAATATTTAATTACACCAACTCTCTCTATGACAGCTTCGTTTGTTGCAATATTATTTGATTTTTATAGTGAATAGTTGTTATACACCTATAACAACATTTGACGTTTAAATATATTTTGGCTATTATAAATAAAAATTATCCAAAATTAATTATTTTTCCTTTTTTAATGTTACATATAAAAAAATAAGAAAATTATTCAAGTTTAAAATCTCAAAGATATACATATTTTACTAGTTAAGTATTGAAAAAAGCTAATACATTATTAATAAATTCATAAATAAAAGTATAAAGATTTAAACTCTAAGAGAGACATTCAAAAGCTACCTACTAAAATATTTTTTAAGATTGATGGAAGATTTTTGTAATTGTAGCTTGTTTCGTAGATTTCATTATCTTACTAGCGATGTAATGCTTGAATTGACGAAGATTCATGTCCAAATTTTCAGCAAAAAAGGTATCTAATAGTTTTCCCTAGAAGACAATCTAAGAGCTTAACAGTTAAATTTTCTATCCAAATATTTTTTGGAATTTGTCTAATAAAAAAGACATCACGTGCAAATCTTCAAATCTTATATCGTATGCAAGTTTTTAGTGAAAAAGATTATGTGCGTATTTTTAAATTATTATTAGTAATCGTAAAGATTCTATATATGGCTATAATAAAAGGGTAATTCTACAAAAAATATTATGTTATAAATATGGTTGTTGTTATTATATGTATGATTGTTATATAGGAATGTGTTATTGAGAGATTTGAGGTTGTATTACTTTTGCAAGAAAAAATAAGCATGAAATATCATATCAGTAATGATAAGTTCTATGACGAATATAAACTACATTCAGTTAACAATACAACAATTTATGATGACAATTATATTTATATCATATTGCTAGTTGCAATAAAATAAAAGGAGCGGCAAAAAAAAAGGTTGTGAAATTTATAGACTTATAAACAACACGTGGTCCAAAAACCACCCATTATTAAAAATTCAAAAAAATATATAAATAAAATAAAAAAATCATCAAATAGACGACAATGGACGTGACATTATACCGTAGAATCTGCTTGGCTGCTAATATTTCTAAGTGTCGGCACCATTGCTGATTGCTGAGAGTGAGAGCTGTGCATTTTTTAGCTGAAAATATCACTTAGATTAAGTAAGTAAATAAATAAATAAATAAATAAATAAATAAATAAGAAAAGACAGAAAAGTCCACAATACGAAAGTCTACTTATTTAATTTTCATTCATAATCCAAATATTGCCCCAAAACCGATGTTTAATTTCAAATTTTAGGGTCGTTAGAAGTTATCTCAAGATTAATTATCTCGGAATTAATTATTCCATCTTTTCATGGGATAAAAGAAATACTAAGCGAGCCCTTAAGAATAAAAAAGTTAATGTTAAAAAGCGTTTCCCTCTTTGAATATCAAGCGGCACTATTGGACCACTGAGCAACATATATCAAATGATTATATTAAGAAATTAAAAATAAATTTTAGATATATTTTGAAATGAAGTAATCTCGTAAATAATAAGGTGAAGAAGAAAAAAGAAAAAAAGGAAAAAAAAATGTTTGGTGGAATTGAAACATTACACCTAAGTTATACTTAAATTCCATATTAAGCATTCTAATTTATACTTAATAAAAAATTAAAATAAGCATAAAAATGAATTTAAAAAGTCAATTTGATTCTTCAAATGATAAGAATTGCTAAATTATGGGGAAAAAGAGAATAGAGGACAATGTTAACAAATTTTTCAGTTGCGTAAAATTGAAAATTATTAATGTGTAAGAATAAATTGGTAAATGTTGAAAGTATGGTAACTCCTAATTAATAGTGTCCTCTATTATACCATATATGAAACCTTATTACCCCTAAATGTGCATAGTTTGTTAATTACCCGCTCAGTCCACACTTTAACTACAATTTATATACCATTCGACTATTAGACATTAAAAGAGCAGAATATTCCCTAAAAACGCGCTAAAATTAAGGAGAGAATCTTGGTGTTAATTGATTCTACATTAAATTCAATTTTCAAAAAGGGAAAGGAAATTTCTCATCTGCGTATTTTTCTCCAGAACTACAATTCAAATTCTCGAAAAAAAAGAACGAACAATTCAAATTTTCGAGTTTCAACAACTCAAAGTTGAAAAAAATTGTTCTTTCATATATTTTCCATCATTGATAGCCATTAAAAAGCTTGAAAGCTTTGAATTCAAATTTGGGTTTTCAAAAATCATTATTTGTTTGGATTGAGTGTTGTTGTAAATAATTCGGAATATGTTTAGGAGTTTATATCTCAATTTTGAGGGGTTTTGGTGAAGATTATACTTGGTTTTGACTGAATTTCAGATTGAAAGTAGAAGAAGAAGAAGAAGAAGAAGAAGAAGAAGAAGAAGAAGAAGAAGAAGAAGAAGAAGAAGAAGAAGAAGAAGAAGAAGAAGACATATTTCCAGAAATTGTAGATCAATTGTAGATAAATTATAGATAAATTGTAGATTGGGAAGACTAAAACTTCTACAAATCTTCTACAATTATGTCGAAAATGCCAATTATGCTACAATTGAAATGAGAATTGGAATATTAAAATTCAATGTATCCAATTTGTAGATATCTTGTAGATAAAATTTCTACAAATAAACTACAAATCAGTTTAAGTATTGTATAAAGTTTTATTGTTTTTAAGGGTATCTACAAAATTACTACATTTATACTACAATTAAACTACAATCTTATTTGGAAAAAAATGTTAGTGTAGGTACCCTCCTTTTCTCTTTGGTAGGGTGGGTAGGTGAGGGTGAGGGTGAATAAGCAATGAAAATCACAGGTTAGTGTAATTAGTAGGAGTAATTTCAAAATACTCTTTGATGTTCAAGACACTGTGCAGTGGTTTAATAGGTTTAAATGGATCATACAATTGACATTCTGCAAATGTTATTTTGGTTGTCTTATAAGTTCAATCGCTCAAACTTTTTCCAATTTCACGTTTTCTTCAATGGGCTGAACTGAACGGATATGTATTGCAAGTTTAATTATTCTTTTTTTTTTGTCAACCCAACATAGATAATTAGGTTGATATAGCGATCTCACGCCTTTTTTTCTAACAATAAGGTCGAGTTTTTCTCTTTACTAATTATTATTGAATAGTTTTACTACATATCTTTATGACAATTTGTTCCAAAAATTCTTGTTAATGATTTGGTCGTATGTGCTTCTCTAATAAACTTTTCCAGCTATGCTTTTATATGTTTGAAATGTGGGATTAAGGGGAGAGGGAAATGTGAGATATATAGGAATTAAGGGGGGAGAGAAACTTGAGATATATGGACACCTTTAATTAAGGAGTAAAAAACTGCCAATTAATTATACCTCTAAATTAATTATGGTATATAAATGGTAATTTGGTATGCTGAAATGTAATAAACACAAACCTTAAACATTAAGGGTAATAAGGTTTCATATATGGTATAAGAAAGTAAAAATCCCGTCTTTTATTGATAGTAAGCAACTTAATAGTTCATATTCTTAAAATTTTAAGATAACATTTATTCCCTTACTTTAATAAATAATTAAAATAAGTATTAAAAATGATTTAAAAAGTTAATTTGATTCTTCAAATGATAAGAATCGTTATGATTATGTATTCAAAAAAGGATAGAGGACAGTGTAAACAGATTTTTTCAGTCGAGTTCAAAATCATTAATTTGTAAGATTAAGTTTGGTAAATGTTGAAAATATAGTAATTTCTGTTAATATGTGTAATTGACAATATGCAACTTAATAATTTCATATTATAAATAAACATTTATTCCCTTAATTCAATTTAAATTATTTCTGCTTTCTAAAAATAATATAAATGAGATTCGCAACAGGCCCAAAGCACTTTCTTCTACGCACGACACGTGTCATGTTCCCTGCTTTGACAGCTTATAGCCAATTCACTTCTTTCAAATTCCTATTTTGCCCCTTCCATTGGCAAGGGCCCCACACGTACAAACATTTCTCTCACGTGGCACAATTATCAGGGCACCTCCAACTTGCAACTGAATGGTCACGTGATCGGCCACGTCATTATTACGTCAGTGACACGTAGGACCCACGGTTCTTATTCATTATGGGATCTCACTTTGCCGAAAGCATAAGATTATTTGCCTTTTTGACCGATAAGATAAAAGCATAAAGGTTTGGTTTTACATGTCATCTTTCTTCCTTGTGATAAAATCTAATAGATCATTATAAAAATTTTACTTCGACGAGAAAAATGTGTTATTAATGAAAATTATGTTTTGTAAATAAGGGAATTTTGTATTTTTGTACGTGTTGTAAGATTTTTTTTTTCATCAGCCTAAATTTTGGTGGACATTACATGATAGCTACAATGGTAGATGTAGCATGTATATAGTGAAAATAATCAAGATACACACAATTTAGTTCAGACGTTACATTATGTGATAGTTATGATGGTAGAAATAACAGATAAGCGGTAAAAATAATCTAGGTGCACACAAATTAGTTCAGACGTTACATTATGTGATAACTATGATGGTAGAGATAGCAGGTATGCGGTGAAAATAATCGAGGTGCACGCAAAGTAGTTCGGATGCTACATTACGTGATATCTATGATGGTAGATGTAGCAGTTATGTGGCGAAAATAACTGAGGTGCACGCAAATTAGTTCGGACGCTACTGTTTTTAATTTTAGAAAAAGATGTAACGGTAAATTGTATGGGTCAAAATCCGATCAAGGAAATTCGGCACAAAGAGGTGATTAACGTTAGATTTGTAACTTATCATTGACATCTTGGCCGAGGTCGATCAGTGGTCAACAGAACAAGGCGTTGAGTGGTTCATCAGGGCCGAGGTCGAGCAACGTGTGCAGAAATAACGGCTAGCATAGCTTTGGAACTTTCAAATGGAATATTCCATTGAATATTCCTTCTGTTGTACCTTTTAGGGTTATTTGGGAATATCCATATAAATAGTAGGAGAGATAAGGCCAAAGACAAAGGGGGATATTCCATTTGATAAGAATACTTTTGAAAAGTAAACTCTCTAGATAAATTCAAAGAACAACTTTGTGAAAGAGATTCGGTCTTTACATTCTATCCATTATCATTTTCACCAGATCCAAGAAAGTGTATAATATTCTCTCATATTCTTGTCATTCAACATTGTTAGAAGAAGGAATCAATTGTCTCTTTCATTATTGGGTAAATCTTCTTCCTTATTTATATTTAGTGTCATTTATTACTTATTCTCACCCTATTAATAGCAACAACATTTATTATGTATTGCATTAAATCAATTTCAATGTGGTCCCATATTATCCACGTAAACTGATTCTAGACCTAGGGTTATTATCTTTAACTAGGATTAATCCCTTATCCTTTTACTTAATTAGTTTAATAAAGAGCTTCATACTTTTTGGTCAAACAATTTGGCGCCGTCTTTGAGAATTTTTCAGTTAAACTTTTAGTTTCCTCTAGATCTATTTAAAAAAAATACAACACTTTCTTGTGCACACAAATCTAACATGACAGGTAATGGAGAGGGAAAGAGGAAGGCGATAGACGACCTCACCACTAATCTCCTTAACACCATCAACGAAGTAGATGAAACGGAAGGTGGGGATGTAACACCAAATGCATCTCCCCGCCGAAATAGCTCGCCCCCCTCATGACAGTATCACAACCTCACACGGTAAAGGAGCCTCTACGTACGCAACGGAAGAGGCACCACCAACAGAGAAGAAGTTGCT
Organism: Nicotiana sylvestris; assembly: GCF_000393655.2. NCBI lineage: Eukaryota > Viridiplantae > Streptophyta > Magnoliopsida > Solanales > Solanaceae > Nicotiana > Nicotiana sylvestris. The sequence goes on from NC_091067.1 coordinate 152,303,597, forward strand.
CGAGGCATGGTTGACAAACACGCCGACCAACATCCTTGACAAGTACGCTCAAAGGCCAAACATAGAAGATGCAAGAGTTTGCATTGCGTCAGCGACAGACGAGCAACACGCCCCCTTGTAACAGGTATTACTCACAATGTTAGTGATGCAGGTAACGACACCCTCACAGCCATTTTGGGAAAATTGAGGAGATGGAGAACGAGAACAAAAGGCTCCACGACCAAATGAAAGAACATCAAGAAAGGGTGGACAAAATATCAGGAGCCCCAAAACTCCTACCAAGAAGGGACGCCGGTCGGTTTGTTGAGCAGTAAAAGGAAACAACCTCGCCAAAGAGCAAGTATCCTCCATCTTATTGAAGAAGTTCGGCGAAACCCTCACTAGGGGTGCGTTGACTTGGTATTCATGGCTGCCCGCATATTTGATTGAAACATTCGAGGAGATGACTGACAAGTTCGTAACAGCCCATGCCAGAGCAAAAAAGGCGGAGGCAAGAGTAAATGACATATTTGCCATCAAACAATCACCTAGAGAGGGACTAAGGGACTTCCTAACTCGATTTAACCGATTAAGGATGACCTTACCAAACGTATCGGAAGGAATGGCCGTGGCAGCCTTCCAAAACGGGATGAACAGAGGCGGTTCGAGGGCGACCAGAAAGCTACTGAGTTGCCTCATGAAATATCCCCTGACCACTTGGGACGAAATACACAATGCTTATTGCGCCGAAGTTCGAGCTGACGAAGATGATCTAATGGGCCGACCCAATGGCTAACTTCGGTATAATTAGAGTCTAGAAAGGACCGGAGAAATGACAACATGAGAGATCTAACAGGACCCCGACCTAATCGGGAAAGACATCAGCCCTACGTCAGAGGCACCCTAATGCCGCCTCCCCGCCATGACGAAAGCCCATCTAGGCCACAAATAGGAACTCACCAAAGTGAGAGAAGTATATCCCCTTATTATCCACTCACAAATTATGTGTTCCCCCCAGAAATAGTCTACGCGACGGAGAAACTCGACCCAAAAGTGAAGTGGCCGCAGAAGATGAGATCCGACCCAAGCACCAGAAAATCAAATACCCTCTACGAATTCCACCAGGAGAGGGGTCACAAAACCGAGGATTGTATCGCCCTAAGACAAGAGGTTGTGAACATGCTTCACCAAGGGCACTTGAAAGAATTTATAAGCGACCGAGGGAGAGACAACTTCGCTCGAGGATGTGAATAGCACCAGGGACCACACAAATCACCTTCCCCAGCTCGAACCATTCAAATGATCATCTGAGGGGCTGACGATGCATAAATCAATAACATGAAACTCACTACCACCCACAAACTCAAACAGTCGATCACTCATGAACGGTACGACGAACTCGAAGAAGTATCATCTTCGATAAGTCGGATACCCACAGTTTGGATATCCCTTACTATGATGTCCTTGTCATTACTTTATGCATCTTAGATACTGATGTAAAATGTATTATGGTTGATGATGGGAGTAGAGCATGCATTATCCACCCTCGAGTTCTCGCACAAATGAAGCTTGAGGATAGGATAGTGCTACGATGTATCACATTGACGGGTTTTAACAATGTAGTTGAGTGGACATCTAGAGAAATCACGCTGCCCGTCCTGGCTGGCAGCATCACTTTGGAGACCACGTTCCACCTCATGGACTAGGATACGGTATACAACGCCATCATAGGTCAACCTTGGATACATGCCATGAAAGTCGTCCCCTCCAGCTTATATCAAGTCATCAAATTTCCCACCCCTTAGGGGGTATTCAGCATCCGAGGAGAACAACGGATTGCTCGAGAATGCTACCACGTCACCCAAGACTGTACATATACCCAACAATTGAAGGGTAAAGCTAAAGAAACATAGCAATCAATAGGGTTGAGGTCGAGCCTTTCTTTTATTGATCCAGCCTATACCTATTTCCTCTTGCTTCGCACGGCCGGGAGCGAGGATGAGAAGGGTATGATCAAAGACCCAAAAGTCGTAGTAGCCACAAGATCAACTGTAGAAGACCTCGACCCCATCCAACTCGATGATAATGACCACAACAAGAAAGCTTTCATCGGCCACAAGCTCCAAGAACCAGGTAAATTCCGTCAATTCTTAAAAAGTAATGTAGACCTATTGTTTTTTCCCATGCAGACATGTGATCAGAGCCAACCCTACACCACTATAAAGTGGCAAGAGCGTTCAAAGCAGCTTTTACCCGAGATGGTCGGGATCGAATCCACAGGGAGCTAGAAGTGGGAATTGGATTCCTATCTAAACTAGAGATGCGTAGTGCTCTTAATTAATTTTCCAATCATCTTTTGGTTGGTTATTAGTTCTAATATTTATGCTAATTATAAGCTAAATTAAACTAAGAATGATTACTTGTAGGATGTTCTAAATAGTTAAAGAGGCACTAAGGAAGTGACTTTCTCCTAGGTGAATACTTGACGAGATCTAAAGCCTAAGGCAAAGAAGTTATGTTGGGAACTGTGATATAGCCAATGCATAGAACTACTCACTCTATACCTCTCGGTAGCTTGAGTGACTTTGCCCTAATTGACTTTCTCAATACCAATTGGGTGTCAAAATTGTGCAAGCAATATAGGCTCAAATCGGGTATTACTATCTCTAGGTTTAACCCTTTAATTAGGTCTATCAATCTCTTGATTACATCCCAATTCCTTATTGGACTGATTTTCCTAGACTCAAGCTCTCTTTCTCAAGAAGAACCCAAGTCAAATAGGTACAATTAGTGTTTGCAACCACTAATTCAACATAGAAAACACAAATCAGTCTAAATATCAACTACCCATAAACATCTAAGCCTTAAATCAAAAGACCCATCGAATACCCACATTAAGGTTGAGCCACAACCCTAGCTAATGGGTCTAGCTACTCATAATAATGGAAGAAAACAAAGAAATAGATGAAGAATAACCCATATGATTTAATTACAAGCTAATACAAAGAAGATTCAGTGTTAATCTAGCTACAATTTACTCAAAATAGCCTAACACAGTCGTTCACGTGCTCTGGTCTTTCGTAGATTACAAAAGATGCCCTAAAAATGTGTAAAGAAAGTATTTATACTAGGCCGAATTTTCTGGACAAAAATACCCCTAACGAGGTAGTGCGGTCCACACAAAATGCACCACGGACCGCAATGAGGCTTCTTGGCTTAATTGATCATTCTCTGAATCTGTCCAGTGCGGGCCGCATAAAATGCACCGCGGCTACGATGGCTTCAATGCGGTCCGCACAAAATGGCTTGCGGATCGCGCTGGCTTCAATCTCCATTTTTCATAACTCTCTGAATCTCATCTCCGCGGACCACACAAAATGAAGTGCGGTCGCGGTGAGGCTACTACTGTCCGCACAAAATGGTTTGTGGCCGCTGTGCTTGAATTACCAAAAACTGCACCTCTCTGAATCTTCTCATTACGGACCACACTAAATGGATTGCGGCCACAGTGGATCTGTTTTAATTGTGCTTGGACTTGTTCTTAGTACTTGTGCATGTTTTACTCCTTTTTGAGCTGGTTTTGACTAATTGTCATCTTTTTTACCAAACCCTGCAAACAAGTACAACATGTAAGTCTTTTGGACTATTTTGTATACATTTTTAATCAAAATTCAAATAAAAATGAGTGTAATCCCCAAAACTTAAGCTTTTGCTTGTCCTCAAGCAAACAAAATAAGACTCACATCTTAAGAGTAAATCCAAGAAAATTTAGATGATCTAAAGTGACCTCATCTAGCATCAATTGGGACTAACAATTTCCCTCATACAAATGAATCATTAACACCATTCGACCTTCAAAGCACCATGGTTTTAGTGCGACACAGGAGCATCAAGAGTTGACTCAAACCATCAAAGAAACTCTTTCTACTACTTTGGTCATTGTGGAACCCAAACTCATACTCCTCACCTCTCCCTAAGAAAACCTCACTTTTAAATTGTAGCACTCAGAACGAGGATTGTGGAAAACACACTCATCTCTCTCAAAGAAAGGTCACAAGTCCGGCTCTAAGTACCATAAGCTTTCCCCTTATGTGAGTCACCACTAATGTAAGCTTCATTCAACTCAAGATTATATAGGGCTTTTGTGTAGATATAGTGAAGGTTATTGGTTCAGGGTAGGAAATATTTGGTCGAGGTAGGTTTTATCTTCCCTTAAGCACTTCATTTGCTTCATTTTGGCACACATGCTCTTAACTTTTTGAGTCATTTAACTTCTTTCTTAGGGGTTAGAGAGACACACTGTCACTCTTTCTTGCTTATTTCAAACCTATTTTCTCCTTTCTCAACTTTCCACACCTTTTATCTCTTTACTTTTATTGAATCCTTTCATTTTTTTCTACATTGATCATTCTTTTTGACTTTTTGATTTTCTTTATTTTTCATTGCCTTTTCTTTTCTTCATTTTGTACCTTTTACCACTTTGTTGCATTCCTACTCTCTCCCCCCAAACATATGCTTTTGCCTTGTGCTAAGGAAAGATTAGGTGCCAAGAGAGAGTATTTTTAGAACGTGTAAAGGCTTGTATCGTGATTTTTGAAAGAAAAAAGGCCTATGGCTCAGAAGGGTTGACTAGGGATATTATCATTGGTAGGCTATGGAAGTTTTCAAGACATCAATCGGATCAAGGAGAGCCTATAATCACATCTCAAGTCAAACTACACTTAGAATTTTGCCTAGACAAACATTTAGGGCAAGTTCTAGACTAATGGCTCGGGACTTGGACTTGCAATTCAAATTCTCACCACACAAGATATAGGGTTGTTAAAGAGACAGAGTCGGGGGCCCACAATAACCTTAGATAAGACTTGAGCAACATGAATGGTCCCAAAAAATCACTTGATGATTATCGGCCAACATAAGAGTCTCAAGGTCACAACTTTCACCATCCTAAACACAATAATTTATTTTTGACCATAGGATCAAAGACAAATGTGTTAGGACCAAGTGAAGCTTTGTTTGAAGCACCCTTACTAACTAGCTACTATTTACACAAAAAGCAAAAGAAACGGACTCAAACCCTTAAGAAGGTTGTCATGCCATCCATCACCGGGAAGAGCCACCCGGTTCACACGAATTACACCTTTGGAAAGAACTATGACATTAAAAAAATCAAAGGCTTATTGAATGCAAAACCCAAAATAAGAAGCTATCAAAATGAAATAAGAAGCTATGAAAGAAAAAATGCGGAAAGTAGAATGAATATGTACAAGAGGGGATTTAGATGAATATACATAAGGGGGAATGAATATATACATCAAAAAGTAACTTTATATACAGACTAAAGTTGTAAAGTGCGAAAAGTGAACTAAAATGGTTAAATTATGTACATACCAAAAGTAAAAAGAAAGCATAATAAAAAGAAAGTAATGTCATATATACGACCCAAATCATCCAAAATAGGGTCTACCCTCTCAAATGAGAGCTAGCATTGTCCTCAATGCTAACTAACCAAAATAAGAACAATAAAAGATATAGAGTACAGAGAAACTCCCTATTGGCCCTCCGTCTGCATAGGATCATGAGTCTGGTGTGATCACGTGATTTTTGCCCTATATGAATTATTCCCATAAATTCGAACAAAATAAATCTTTCCCATTGTTTGCAATTTCGTGGATTTTTGTAGCATTTTTTGTTAATGGCTTGTATTTGTCTGTGCACATTTATTTTATTTAAATCATAAAAAATACCAAAAATATAACGCAAGGTATTTAGGCTTTATTTTGTACATTTTTAGGATTAATCGGTAGATACTTGTTTTATAAAAAATAAAAAAATTGAAAATCACAAAAAAAATGCTTATTTTTTACACTTTTATTGATTTTTTCTCTTTTAATTTAGGATTAAGTGTTGATTAAATTTTTTACAATTAGCTAATTAGTTTAATTTTACACTTATGGATAATTTAGGATTTTTAATTTTTAGGATTTTAATTAATCAGATTTTAAAATCAAAGAAAAGAAAAAGAAAACAAAGAAAGGCACAAGGGCCATTTTGTAGCTCAAAATCGGACTGGGATAGCTTGGAACAACCTATTTGATTTAAATCCCTAGTCCATTTAAAAGGCCCAGACCATTGTCCCATTAACCCCTTTCCCCTCTTTATACCCTAAATCCCTCACATTAAAGAGGGGGAGATCGAAAAGATCCATCAGACCTCTAAGAAAGAAGAGGGAACGACGGACCTTCTAGGTTCTCTTCTTCATTTTCAGTTTCTGAAAACACCACAAAACCAGCGACTCCTTCACTCATACACACTCAATTCACACTCTCTTACACATGCCTAAGCCCTAGTAGCAGCTGAAAATTCTAGAATTCCAGATCTGAATTTCAAAATTTCAAAATCTCAAAAACAAACAACAAAACTGAACCAAAAAAGAGTTACAAAGTTGATTCAAGTCTCAGTTTCATATGCTTTATATTCTCTAGAAATTTCAAAGCTTAATCAAGTTGTAAAGGTGTCGTTATTTATAGGTTTGTTGTTCTCCGCATAGCTAGGCTCCGATTTGCTGATCTCAGTCCCTGTTTGAGTTGTTTTAATTTGTTTTACTGCTGATAAGAGAGTCGCTGCTAAAGCTCACTCTTATTTCACACCTTATTTGGTCAATTTCGTTGTTGTTGTTGTCTGTCTCATCGCTGAGCTCCCTGCTCCTTTCTTTGCTTTTATTAGGGATAATTTCGCAATGTATTATTGCTGATTGAGGTATGGATTTCAGTCCAAAAATGATGTAATTAATTTTGAAGGCCATCTTCTCTATGATTGTTTTGTTGGAATTCACACTCGATTCCATTCTTTCTTATGTTTGGATTGAAAGTAATAAGACATTATTTTGATTCCTTTGAGATATAAGAACATAGAATTGTTCGATTCCTTTAAGCTAAATCTTAATCATGTTAGGTTGGGTATTTGTTGGTAAAATTCTGTGCATTGGGTACTGTTGCTATCATTGGTTTCATGTTTAGTTTGAATTGTTTAGCACTTTTTATGGTTAAACATTTTGATGGCTAATCCATTTTGTACCTGAGTTTGTTTTTCTAGTATCATTTGTTTAAATGGGCTTAATTGTTTAAGCACACTACAATATAGTTGTTGTTTAAATAATAGTAGGCTATTGAAATAATTTACCAAACCATTATTAGTTATGTAACGTGAATTCCTTAAATAACTTAAGACTTTTGGAAAGTTTTCTTTTTGTTTTCCTTTCGTGTGTTTTGTTTTTGTTGTCATATATATATATATATATATATATATATATATATATATATATATATATATATATATATATATATATATTAGCAACTAGCTTCGATTAGCTCTCATGTACCTATCAAAAATATTCATCAACATCCGTTGGTTGCTTTAGTTGAGTACAATCTTTTGAAATAAATTGAGGCGTGTCATGCCAAATAAAACCCCTAAGCCCATGGCACTCACAAAACTAGTTAGCTTTTATAGAAAATTTGAGGTGTGCCATTTTCATTAGATAACCCATGGCCCTCGGATAATTAATATGAATTCTTTAAAATTGAGGTGTGCCATTAGGTGAATTTTCTATGGCCCTCGCAAACTTGAAAGTGCGTAGTTGCCTTAAGCGCGCTATTTAAATTAATTTCCTTAAACTCGGGTGTGCATTTCATGTGACCCAACTCCAATTCTCAACAACGTTAAATAAAATATGTTGTGGATCGCGGGTGCATTTCATGTGGCGTGATTGAAGGCGTATTTTAAATAACGTTGAATCTTCCTAAAAGTAACTAAAGCGGTTAATGAGTTAAAAATGCATCATAGGCTAAAACATGTATTAAAATCAGATAATAGACCAATTATAATATTTTAGCGACCGTGCTAGAACCACGGAACCCGGGAATGCCTAACACCTTCTCTCTGGTTAACAGAATTTCTTACTTAGAATTTCTGGTTCGCAGGCTTCAAAAGGAAAGTCAAAGTTTCCTCGAGTTGGGATTTAAAATAAACCGGTGACTTGGGACACCAATTAAAATATTCCAAGTGGCGACTCTAAAAATAAATAAATAATCCCATTTCGATTTATGTCACTTTAATTGAAAAAACTCCCTTATACCCTTCCAGGGTGTAGGTAAAAAGGAGGTGTGACAGCTCTGGCGACTCTGCTGGGGATAAGAACCCAAAACTTCTGGTTCAAGGTTCAAGAATTCGAGCTTAGAATAATTGTTATATTTGGCTATATTTATCTGATTTTATTACATGTTTGGGCTAATGTGCTAAATGTTGCTTTTTATCGCTTTGATATTATTTGAACTGTATATAAACTGCTACGAAACCCTTCTCTTCTCTCTTCTGAGGAGTGCACACTGGCGTGACTTCTTTCTGTTAGTGTCATATCCCAAATAGAACGAGGTTCAGACAAGTTGCAAAGTTGGATGATCTTTTGGTTACAGGTACGCTGCCCTCCCCCTCGTGGCTCGAGTTGTCCGCTCGGGTAATCCAGATTTAGAACAATATAACCAGGTTTTAAACCTAGAATAACTCAGCCTCATGCCGAATCCCTAGTAGGAACGTTTGTTTGCATTATGTGCATTTGACTTTGGAGACTCAACACATGGGTTGGGTCTGTCAAGGATAGGTGTACCCGAAATGAAAAGACCATCCTGATGCATTTTACGTGCTACTTGCGTATTTATCTGTTTTGGCTTGCATGTTGACTGACTTCTAGAATAGGGAAAGGAAAAAAGAGAAATCAAAAAAAAAGGAAAAAAAAGAAAAGAGAGAGAGAGGCAGGTATTTGAATTATCCAGAAACTCTGCCGATTTTTTTTTAAAAAAAGAGAAAAAGTCATTTCAAAATAAGTCATATTTGTTCCGTCAAAACGGGCGAACTACGCGGGATTGATTCTCACCGGATGTGAGATACGTAGGCAAACCTCATCGGTTCCGGCCCATAATTTTCAAAAAAATCCAAAAATATTTTCCTTTACTTCCTCTCTAGAAAAGTCTTTTTTTAGACCCCAATTTTCAAAAAATCCAAAAATATTTTCCATTACTTTCTTCTTTAGAAAACTTTTCTTTTAGACCATAATTATTTTTAAAAAAATATATATATACAAAAATATTTTCTTTTAATTTCTTCCAAAAATCCAAAAATATTTTCATTCTTCTTTTAAAATTGAAAAGAAAATTCAAAAATATTTTCTTTTTTTTAGAAGCATTTCTTTCATAAATTCAAAATAAAATTCCAAAAATATTTTCTTTCTTCTTTAGAAGTTTTTCTTTCAAAATTCCAGAAAATAAAATTCAAAAAAATCTTTCTTCTTTAGAAGTCTTTCTTTGCAAAAATGCTGAAGAAAAATCAAAATCCAAAAATGTTCCCTTTCTTCTTTATAAGTCTTTCTTTCGAAAAATAAAATAAAAAATTCAAAAAAATAAAGTTAGTTTATTTACTTTATTCATGATCTTCCCGAACTACGCAAGATCTGATTCATGTTTCTACATGATACATAGACAACCCATATCAGGTTCAATCACCATTAAAAAGAAATGAAAAAAATGAAGAAATAAAAAATATTGATAATAATAAGGACCGACTTAATCCATTTTAACATGTTTTGTTTTGAATTGTGAAGAAAGTTGAGGTGGTCAGTTTGTGGTAAGCTGGAAACACAAGATTCATGGAAAAATGATAACTGACATCGAAGCTGTTACAAGTGCTCAAAAGACTCAGGGTCAGAGGGTTCAACAAGAGTCTACTGTGTTTGGGAAAAATAGAATACTGAAACAACAAATGACCAAAATGTGTCAAGCATGGGCCAGTGGTCAATGACAGCCTCGTCATGAGTCACAATTTGCTATACAACAAGAGCAGTACCACTCTCCTGAGTACCACTCGTACTCGTTTGATCTTCCTGCAAACATTGAGAAGCCTGCCCGAAAGATGGTACAGGAAGAAATGACCCAAAGAGTGAAAAACTTAGAACAACGGTTGAAAATCATGCAAGGGTTGGCAGGTCAAAAGAGTGTTGCCTTCAAAGATCTATGCATGTTCCCCGATGTCCACTTGCCGCATGGTTTCAAGACTCCCAAATTTGAAAAGTATGATGGACATGGAGACCCCATAGCCCACCTGAAAAGGTATTGCAATCAACTGAAAGGTGCGGGAAGAAATGAAGAATTGCTGATGACTTATTTTGGGGAAAGCCTTACGGGAGTAGCATCCGAATGGTTTTTGGATCAAGACACATCTCGCTGGTACGTTTGGAATGACATGACATAGGCCTTTGTCAATCAGTTCCAATACAAAATCGACATTGCCCCAAACCGCATTTCTCTTTCAAACCTGAAGAAGAAACCAAGTGAAAATTTCAGGGAATATGCCATTAAATGGAGAGAGAAAACAACTCGAGTTAAGCCACCCATGGATGACCACGAGCTAATCACTGTCTTCCTTCAAGTGCAAGAGCTGGATTACTTTCAAAACATGATGTTCGCAGTTGGCAAATACTTCTCGGAAGCAATCAAAATGGGAGAAATGGTAGAGAATGATCTTAAGACAGGCAAAATTATAAGTCAAGCAGTTTTTAAAGCCGCAACTCAGGCTGTCCCGATTGAGTCCGATAATTTTAGTGACACGAATGAGAAGCACGAAGAAATCATGATGACATCAGGGTCGAGAAGAGGTCCTAGGAGAGCATCTCGAAGGTATGAGCAACCTTATCAGGTTTCCCATAATTCCCCTGAATACTATTATCCACTTCAGAACTCTCAATACTCTGTTGCTGCACCTCAGTATGTTGCCTGGCCACCAAGACACCCAGAAGGCGAGCACTAGCACCGTAAAATCTCCACCAGCCTCCACAAAATTTTCAAATGCCCTATAACCCACATCCAAGCTAGGGGGTATAAAAGGGAACAAAGGCTGAAAGATAATTTTACACCAATAGGAGAGTCCTATGCAAGCTTGTTTGAGAAATTAAAGCAGTATGACATGATTGCACCTATTCCTCCAAATCATGTGGACCCCCGTGCAAGAAGCTTTGACCCTTATAAAAGGTGTGAATACCATTCAATGCCCAGGGGCACAATGTTGAAAGTTGTCGGGATTTGAAAAGAAAAATAGAAAGGATGATCCAGGAAAACCTGATTGTGATCCAAGACAGTGACACCCAGAATATCGCGCAGAATCCTTTACCTACACATCATGATGCACACTTTGTGGGGATGATGCGTGGTGACAAGGGGTATGAGAATCCTCTTGGGAATTTGCTAACTGAAGTTAGTGATTTTGAAATTGGAGAAGGCTCTGCTGATTCTGATGAGCAAATTTGTGGCTAAATGTCAAGCTTAGCAATTGAAAAGTCATTCCCTCCTCACTAGGAAGGAATCTTGGTAGTTTGTTTTGATGTTTTTCTATTATCTGGGTTATTTTAGGGTTGTGATCCATATTTTATTTGTTTTATTTAGTCAAACCCTTCTATCCCTCCATTCTGTTTGTGTAAGTCTTGTCTTTCTGTTCTATTGCTATTTTTATTAGCCGGGTTATTTAGGGTTGTAACTCGGATTTTAGGTTGTTTGTCTTGTTGTTTACTCAATGAAATACAGTTTGTCCTTTTGTGTTATTCCATGCTTAGTTCTTTTCCCGCTAGTTCTAATGACATGACATGCATGCGGAAATTTTGGCCAGATCTTAGAAACTAATTTAATCTGGAGTTGGATAACTGAAAAAAACACTTTTGGGGATAAATAAAGAGTTGAAGTACTTTGTGAACTAAGGTTCACCTTCAAATTATTGTGAAGATCGGGCTTGAGGATGCTTAATCAATTGAAGTTTGTTGGAAAGTTTGACATTAAGGGATGGAAAGTGTCTTGTGACCACGACACACTAAGAAGACAGACATGTTCATCAATACTGTGATCGCGAAAAAATACTATAATTGGCGTTCTCGAGGCTGGGAGGCCCTTTTCTGCTATCCAAACACTTTATACCCTTTGTTACCCCTTTTGAACCTGTGTTATTTTCTTTGACTACCCTCTTTTGGAATCAAGTTTAGAGTCAAAGAGTCAAAAAAAATATGAAAATAAAAGAAAAACAATTCATGTCACAGGAGTACGAACTGGGGCAATTCTTAGAAAGTTCAAGTGAAAAACAAAAGAAGAAAAGATTTGTCCAAGGTCCACGCCCTAAAAAATAAGAGCTGGGGCAACTTGTTTTGAAAACAAAAGAAAAAAAAGAAAAAAAACAACAGAAAGAAAAATGAAAAAAATTAGTTAGGTCAGATGTTTAAACTACGTTTGACCTGATTCCTTAAAAAAGATACGTAGGTAGCCTCACGGTTCGGTCCAACCAAATAAGAATTCAAAAAAAAAAACAAAAAATTCCAAAAATCCCCAGTATCTAAAACTGGGGCAGAAATTTTATTTCATTTTAGAAAGAGTCAATTCCAAGAATTGTAAGTCCACAACCCTTCATTTTGAGTCTACTTTGAGCCTTCATGCCGACCCTTTTGTCCAACCCTATCTAAAACCTTCCAAATAAAGACCTCCCAATATGCCTTCAAGAATGCCAAGAGAAGCATGCAATGAGCAACTGTTGTCACGCAACATAGAACACTGTCAAGTTGTTCACAACAAGAAAGAAAAAGTAAAAGAAAAAGAAAAATGAGAGAGTCTTACTAGTGAAAACCCTAACATTCATTGTAAGGTGACGATAAGTGGAGATGAATAAATGAGAGAGACTTGTTGGTGAAAACTCCTCGGGGCACCACTAGTCGAAAGTAAGTCATGAAGGTGATGCAAAGGATTGGCACGAACAAGCCCGACTTCAAAGGTCATAAGAATAGTAAAAGGGAGGATTGAATTATTTTGATAGATCAGGTCGTTGAGTCCAAAATGCATGTCATGATCATTAAGGCTAGTTATTAAAAAGAAAAAGAACGAAAACTCTTCCTTCTGTCCTTCCGACATGGGGCATTTCTTGTTAATACTTGTTTCTTTGCATCATTATGTCCTTCACTCTGAGTTGGTCCTCGTCAAAACAAGCAAGAAAAGATTTCAAAATCATAGCTGTTCAGTTACATAAAGTAAATTTGGCCATCACACTCGGTTGTTACTGTCGACATGACTTGAGGATTCATGCAAAAGCTCCCCCAAAAGACTCTTGTCAGCCTACTTGACGCAAGCAAGGGTAACTTGTGATTCTCTCTGACAGACAAATTGCTCAAAAGCAGGAAGTCATTCAAGATATCGGAAAAGGCCACCTAAGAAAAGATCTCCAATTGGGATAAGGCTGATTGCGCCACAAATACAAATGGCACTAGGTATGAAACAATCAGAGGTGGTGCAGAACAAAAGTCTCTTGAAACCAACTCAAGCTGATTGAGCAAAAGCCAAGCTGCCCGAGACTCAAGGCCACAAACCGACCACCATTTTCAAAACTGATAAATTTTTCTTTGTGTGAAACAGGAACAAAACAGTGCAAGGAAGTGGTTAAAAAAAAGAACAAAAAGAAAAGAAGAGAAGAGCCGATAAAGGGAAGTTTCTCAAATCTTTGCCTTTATTTGTCTTGCTATTGTGCATTAAATCTTGCCATTGATCTTCACATTTTTCCTCCTAGGATAAAAAGCCTTAGTCTGATGAATCTTTCTCCTAAGATAGAAAACCTAGTCTGATGAATTTTCTCCTAGGATAAAAATCTTAGTCTGATGAATTTTCTCCTAAGATACAAAAAAAGACCTAGTCTAATGAACTTACTCCTAGGATCAAAATCTTAGTCTGATGAACTTTCTTCTAGGATCAAAATCTTAGTCTGATGAATCTTTCTCCTAGGATAGAAAACCTAGTCTGATGAATTTTCTCCTAGGATAAAAATCTTAGTCTAATGAATCTTTCTCCTAAGATAACAAAAAGGGAACCTAGTCTGACGAATCTTCTCCTAGGATCGCAATCTTAGTTTGATGAATTTTTCTCCTAAGATAGAAGACCTGGTCTGATGAATTTTCTCCTAGGATTAACGTCTTAGACTGATGAATCTTTCTCCTAAGATAGAAAACCTAGTCTGCCGAATTTTCTCCTAGGATATTTTGAAAAAAAGAAGGGAAATCTAGATTTGAAAAAAAGGAGTCATTTTTTTAGTTTTCTTAAGATTATCAATGTTTAGTTTTCTTGAAATCAGGGGGCCCCGCCTGGAGAATAGTGTCAGTTTTTACTTTAGTCAAGCTTAGTTTGTAGTTTTCCGCAAGCTCAATCATGTTTAGGAAACGCACATCCTAGTCGAGTCATTAATTTTACTCTCATCATTGCATTCTTCATCAGTAGCGCAAGTGATTTATAGTTTTGTTAACACTCACAGATGTTCCCAATATCAAACTGGGGCAAGAAAATTTCTTTTGTTTTGTTGTAATCAGGCGCCCACCTGGAGAACAAGGGAAGACAACTCAAGTTTCAAAAGAAAACAATTTCGAAGGAAGACAGTTCAAGTTTTAAGGGAAAATAGTTCAAGGTGCGAGGGAAAACAGTGTCAAGTAACAAGAGAAGACAGTTCAAGTTCAGCAGTCAAGCGCCCACCTGGAGAGCACAGGAATACAATTCAAGTTCAGCAGTCAGGCGCCCACCTAGAGAGCACGAGAATACAGTTCAAGTTCAGCAGTCAGGTGCCCAACTGAAGAGCACGGGAATACGGTTCAAGTTCAGCAGTCAGGCGCCCACCTAGAGAGCATGGTAATATGGTTCAAGTTCAACAGTCAGACGCCCACCTGGAGAGCACAGGAATACAGTTCAAGTTCAGCAGTCAGGCATCCACCTGGAGAAAGGGAAAGCATCTCAGAGTACAATTCGAGTTCAGCAATCAGGCGTCCACCTGGAGAAAAGGGAAAACATCTCAGATTACAATTCAAGTCGGCAACAAAGGGATTTCGCTGGGAGAATACAAGTCAACAAGGCAACAAGAACCATAAGAGCAAGTTTGAAGATATAGATAAGATTTTTGTAATGCATAGATCATAGTCTAGTCTAGCTTCTTTTTATTTTGACATGGTGTAATAATGAGTTCAGTAAGCAGTAGCAGCAGCAACAACAACAACAGTGGAATCACAGCTTCATGGTAGTTCCAGCTACCAAAACTTCCCGAACTACACTGACCTGATTCCTTTATAGCCATGAATATGTAGACAACCTTGGAAGCACGGTACGGTCAAATTTTTCAAAAATGTTTTCCACGGAGTATTCAGCGGGCAAAAATCGCTCGTATACGCTCACTTTATCTTTGCACGAAAACTCTTCGTGTTTCCGAGCAAAGAGGGGCAGCTGTGAGCACGTGATTTTTGCCGTATATGAATTATTCCCATAAATTCAAACAAAATAAATCTTTCCCATTGTTTGCAATTTCGTGGATTTTTGTAGCATTTTTTGTTAATTGCTTTTATTTGTCTGTGCACATTTATTTTATTTAAATCATGAAAAATACCAAAAATATCACGCAAGGCATTTAGGCTTTATTTTGTACATTTTTAGGATTAATCGGTAGTTACTTGTTTTATAAAAAATAAAAAAATTGAAAATCACAAAAAAACTTATTTTTTACAATTTTATAGATTTTTTCTCTAATTTAGGATTAAGTGTTGTTTATAATGTTTACAATTAGCTAATTAGTTTAATTTCACACTTATGGATAATTTAGAATTTTTAATTTTTAGGATTTTAATTAATCGGATTTTAAAATCAAAGAAAAGAAAAAGAAAACAAAGAAAGGCACAAGGGCCATTTTGTAGCTCAAAATCGGACTGGGCCAGCTTGGATCAACCCATTTGATTTAAATCCTTAGTCTATTTTAAAGGCCCAGACCATTGTCCCATTAACCCTTTTTCCCTCTTTATACCCTAAACCCCTCACATTAAAGAGGGGAAGATCGAAAAGATCCATCAGACCTCTAAGAAAGAAGAGGGAACGACAGACCTTCTGGGTTCTCTTCTTCATTTTCAGTTTCTAAAAACACCACAAAACCAACGACTCCCTTCACTCATACACACTCAATTCACACTCTCTTACACACGCCTAAGCCCTAGTAGCAGCTAAAAATTCTAGAATTCCTGATCTGAATTTCAAAATTTCAAAATCTTAGAAACAAACAACAAAACTGAACCAAAAAAGAGTTACAAAGTTGATTCAAGTCTCAGTTTCACATGCTTTATATTCTCTGGAACTTTCAAAGCTTAATCGGGTTGTAAAGGTGTCGTTATTTATAGGTTTGTTGTTCTCCGCATAGCTAGACTCCGATTTGCTGATCTCAGTCCCTGTTTGAGTTGTTTTAATTTGTTTTACTGCTGATAATAGAGTCGCTGCTGGAGCTCGCTCTTATTTCACACCTTATTTGGTCAATTTCGTTGCTGCTGCTGTCTGTCTCATCGCTGAGCTCCCTGCTCCTTTCTTTGCTTTTATGCGGGATAATTTCGCAATGTATTATTGCTGATTGAGGTATGGATTTCAGTCCAAAAATGATGTAATTAATTTTGAAGGCCATCTTCTCTGTGATTGTTTTGTTGGAATTCACACTCGATTCCATTCTTTCTTATGTTTGGATTGAAAGTAATAAGGCATTATTTTGATTCCTTTGAGATATAAGAACATAGAATTTTTCGATTCCTTTAAGCTAAATCTTAATCATGTTAGGTTGAGTGTTTGTTGGTAAAATTCTGTGCATTAGGTACTGTTGCTATCATTGGTTTCATGTTTAATTTTGAATTGTTTAGCACTTTTTATGGTTAAACATTTTGATGGCTAATCCATTTTGTACCTGAGTTTGTTTTTCCAGTATCATTTGTTTAAATGGGGTTAATTGTTTAAGCACACTACAATATAGTTGTTGTTTAAATAATAGTAGGCTATTGAAACAATTTACCAAACCATTATTAGTTATGTAACGTGAATTCCTTAAATAACTTAAGACTTTTGGAAAGTTTTCTTTTTGTCTTTTCCTTTCGTGTGTTTTGTTTTTGTTGTCATATATATATATATATATATATATATATATATATATTGGCAATTAGCTTCGATTAGCTCTCACGTACCTATAAAAAATATTCATCAACATCCGTTGGTTGCTTTAGTTGAGTAAAATCTTTTGAAATAAATTGAGGCGTGCCATGCCAAATAAAACCCCTAAGCCCATGTCCCTCACAAAACTAGTTAGCTTTTATAGAAAATTTGAGGTGTGCCATTTTCATTAGATAACCCATGACCATCAGATAATTAATATGAATTCTTTAAAATTGAGGTGTGCCATTAGGTGAATTTTCCATGGCCCTCGCAAACTTGAAAGTGCGTAGTTTCCTTAAGTGCGCTATTTAAATTAATTTCCTTAAACTCGGGTGTGCATTTCATGTGACCCAACTCCAATTCTCAACAGCGTTAAATAAAATATGTCGTGGATCGCGGGTGCATTTCATGTGGCGTGATTCAAGGCGTGTTTGAAATAACGTTGAATCTTCCTAAAAGTAATTAAAAGTGGTTAATGAGTTAAAAATGCACCATAGGCTAAAATATGTATTAAAATCAGATAATAGGCCAATTTTAATAGTTTAGCGACCGTGCTAGAACCACGGAACCCGGAAATGCCTAACACCTTCTCTGGTGTTAACAGAATTCCTTACTTAGAATTTTTGGTTCGCAGACTTCAAAAGGAAAGTCGAAGTTTCTTCGATTTGAGATTTAAAATAAATCGGTGACTTGGGACACCAATTAAAATATTCCAAGTGGCAACTCTAAAAATAAATAAATAATCTCATTTCGATTTATGTCACTTTAATTAGAAAAACTCCCTTATACCCTTTCGGGGTGTAGGTAAAAAGGAGGTGTGACATCTGGGTCCCTAGGTCCTCGGACTGCCCGGGAACCTGTGACTGGCTCCCTGTAACCTGTGTCTCCACTAGGTCCTAGGCCTGTACTGGGGCCTGAGGCTGGCTAGAGGAACCTCCCTGCGGCTCCTCCAACTCTATCACAACATCATCAGCACGGGGAATCACCCTCTTCCTCTTTGCTGGCCTCTCTGTCTCCTGCTCCAGCTCAGGTTGGGATGCTGGAGCCGGGTCATGCAATAAAAGGTCCAAAGGCAAGTGATCAACCTTCAATTTATCCACCTCCACCCTCAACTCTTTCACCGACTCCTTGGATGCCCGAGTCTTTCTCAATTTCTTTGTTTCTTTGGTAAGCTTCTTCAATGCTTTTTCATGTGCACCAACAGCGTCCAATATCAACTGCTGGTTCTCTAGGAGCTTCTTCTGGTTTTCCAGAAGCTCCTTAAGAGTGTCCTCCACTGACTGTGGGACTTGCGGCTGAGGGGCTACCGACTGGGATGCCACCGAGGTAGAAAGTACAGACAGCTTAGAAATGACTGCCTGCATCTAGTTGTTGATACTGGCAAGGGTCTGACTCAAGCGGTGGGTAGTCAAAGGGTATGCTGCGGATGAGGGGATATCTGGAACTATAGAAGTGGAGGGTCATGGGGCCATGTCTGGTGCAGCTGAAGGAGGCTGAGTAGGAGCCACTACTAATACTACTGGCTCTTCAGACTGGCCAGTAGAAATAGTGGATTTGCCTTTTGGATCTTTGTCTTTGGGGTTGTCATCAACCTATAGGCTGTACCAGGAAAAAGGGGCCTTCGGCTTCATCTTTACATCGAATCTCCTTTTTTCTACATCATGATCCTCAAAGTACATGGTCAGGAAATTGGGAAAGGGGTATGATTTATCACCCTTATTGACCACTCGTGTGATCACCCTCGACATCACATTCCCGATGTTGATCGGGTACCCCGCCATGATAGAAGCTACTAGAATAGCCCGGGATATAGGAAGAGAGTTCTCATGAGTGGTGGGGTCTAGTCTGTTGCATACAAATGTCTCCCACCCTATTGCTTCGAAATTCAGGGTTCTCTTCAAAAATTTTACTCCCGTTGTCAACCATGTTGGGGTGGTACCTGGGATTGCCAAGTACTCTGCTAACCACGAACGGGCATCCTCCCCTTAAGATACCTTCTCTAAGTACAATGTCTCATCCTCCTCCGGGAAGCCCATGTAGTCATTGATCATTTTTCCATCAAACTTTATTTTTAAATTTCGCACCTTAGTCACTGTAGTGCCCTTTTTGATGTGGGAAACATTGGTATAGAACTCTTTGACTAAGTGCTCATTGGCATCCTCCACGTGGCCCATGAAATAGTCCTAGCCTGCTCTCTCTCTGAACTGCCTCAGCACATTGGGGTTGTGAGGCAAAAGGTCCTTTGTGATAAATTTTCGCTCAAGTATCAACTTCCTCTTGGGCCACCATTCTCTGAACTTATGGTATGCTACTTCACTCACAAATCTATCTTGCCACGCTTCTGGTTTTCTGGTTCTTGCCACCCCTCCTACTTGGGGCTCACCCCCTCCTTCTTCTACGGGATCCTCACCGGGCGTTGAAGCTGTAGGTGAGGTGGAAGAGGCACTATCACCGCTCTCAGCTGAGCCCTAAGACGACTCAGACGAAATAACAACTGAAGATTGAGCAGTAGGAGTGCCCGGAGGTGTATCTCTCAATCTAGGCCTCTCTGGCCAGTCAGGAACATATTCTAGCACGGAGTCGGATGCCTCCCGGGAGGGCACATACTCACTTCCTGAATGGGAAACAACTCTATCCGCAGCCCTTATTGATTTTCTGGTATCTTTGATTGCCTGCCGAGCTTGTGAGGTCAATCTGATCATGCCTCGTCCCCTATCCCGGGAGGACTCTCCTTTGCCATTTTGTTTATCACTTCCGCCTCGTGATTTCACCATTATCTGCAAGGAATTATTAAGTTGAAGCATGTTAATATCAGAAGAATCGGTGAAAGACATAATCGCATGAAACAGAAGAAAATAGCTGTAGACAGCAGACTGTGGTCCGCACAAAATGCAATGCAGCCGCAAAGGGGTCACCGTGGACCGCACAAAATAGCATCGCAGTCCGTATTGAGGTGGGGCTCAGACTACCCACTCTCTGATGATGGCCACCGCAGACGGCACAAAATCCACCGCGGCCGCGGTCCTCAATTCTCAACTTTCAGAAGTTTCACCATCGCGGTCCGCACAAAATGGCATTGCGGACCGCGGGGAAGCACCGCGGACTGCGGTAAGCCACAACCAGTAACACCAACCTAAGGTTTTAGATTTTGCTCAATTTAAGCCTAAATGCACATATTATAAACTCACTAAGTAGTTAATCAGTATTTTTAACTAATTAGTCCTAATCTAAACAACTTATGAAACCTTAAGCAAAAAAAAAATAAAGAAAAGGGGAGAAGAAATGTAGAACTAACAATTTAAAAAGAAAATAAAACACATTTAAAAGCTAGGGAAAGATTAAAAGTACCAGAAATGAGATGCAATGTAGATTAATGAGACTCAACAATTGAATTCCTGCAGCTAGGCATGATGAACAATATTTTCTTTTTACTATTGAGAGTAAAGGATCAAAAAGATTGAAATGAGGTCCTGAGGTCCTATTTATAGAAAAAGAACTTGGGACCCACTGTACCTACCCACCGTGGATCGCACAAAATGGCATCGCGGTCCGCGGTACTCAGAAACATGAATCACTGGGGAGATTTCCACTACGGACCGCAAGAAATGCTTCGCGGCTGCAGTGGTCTACAGCGTACCGCACAAAAGTGTTGCGTCAGCGGTGGCAATCTTCAGAGACCTTTCCTTTTTGACCAATCCACTTTGCGGACCGCATTGAAATGTTGCCTCTGCACTAAGGCCTTTGCGGCCGCAAGAAATGCACTGCGGCCGCAGTGCAAACTTTAGAGAGTGCACACTTTTTTTTCCAACTTGGTCTTGCACTGCATCAAAACAATCCTACACATATCTCACAACCAGTTAGTCCAAAAGCAGATCCTATACTACAAAGCAAATCAAAGAAAAACAAAAAAAGAAAGACACATGGGTTGCCTCCCAAGAAGCGCCTGATTTAACGTCGCGGGCACGACACAGGTTACCATCAAATCACTTTAGATGGAGCAGTGCCACCACGTGGCTGTCATCAATTTTTCCCAGGTAGTGCTTGACCTTGTGCTCATTAACTCTGAAAACCTCCCCATTTTTGTTCTTCAAGTCAAGTGCACCAACCGGAGTCACAAATACCACTTCAAAAGGTCCACTCCATTTCGACTTAAGCTTTCCCGGAAATAGACGTAACCGAGAATTGAACAAGAGAAACAAATCACCCACTTTGAACTCCTTGCCACGAGCATATTTATCATGAAGGTACTTCATCTTGTCCTTGTACAAGGACGAACTAGAGTAGGCATGTAATCAGAATTCATCAAGTTCATTAAGCTGCTCCACATGAAGATTTGCTGCCACATTTCATTCAAAATTTAGCTTCCTCAAAGACCACATGGCCTTGTGCTCTAACTCAACCGGTAGATGGCAAGCTTTCCCAAACACCAACCGATACAGAGACATACCAATCAGAGTCTTGTAAGCAGTCCTATAATACCATAGAGAATCATCCAACTTCTTTGACCAATCGGTCCTATTTGCATTGACCGTCTTTGACAATATACTCTTGATTTCCCTTTTTGAGACTTCAACTTGGCCACTCGCCTGAGGATGATAAGGAGTGGAAACTTTGTGATTGACATCATACCTTGCAAACAAAGTGTTAAAAGCTCTATTACAAAAATAAGACCCCCCTCATCACTTATGATTCCACGAGGAGTGCCAAACCTTGTAAAGATGCTCTTCTTGAGAAACGCAACAACACTGCGGGCCTCATTGTTGGGTAAAGCCACGGCTTCAACCCACTTTGAAACATAGTCAACCGCCACAAGAATGTATGTGTTCCCACACGAGCTAACAAACGGGCCCATGAAATCAATGCCCCATACATCAAAAATATCAACTTCAAGAATGGTATTGAGAGGCATCTCATCTTTCTTCGAAATTCCACCCGCTCTTTGACATTCTTCGCATCTCTTCACAAGTTCACTTGCATCTTTTTACAAAGTTAGCCAATAAAACTCACAACTAAGAACTTTTGAAGCCGTCCTCGCCCCGCCATGATGGCCACCATAGGGAGAGGAATGACAAGCCTCTAAGATACTCAATTGCTCCTCCTCCTCCAGGACACACCTTCGGGTCATACCATCTGTGCAGATCTTGAACAAGTACGACTCATCCCAATAGAAGTCCAAACTATCCCATTTGAGCTTCTTCCTTTGGTTAGAAGAGAGCTCACACGAGATTATTCCAGTCACAAGAAAATTAGCAATGTCCGCAAACCATAACATACCATTCACCGACACAGAAAAGAGTTTCTCATTAGGAAATGAATCATTGATCTCTAGGCCATCACGAGGCCTCCCCTCCTCCTCCAAGCGGGACAAGTGGTCCGCCACTTAGTTTTCACTACCCTTCCGATCCACGATCTCCAAATCAAACTCTTGAAGTAACAAGACCCATCGCATCAGTCTAGCTTTGAAATCCTTTATCATCATCAAGTACCGGAGTGCGGCATGATCGGTATGAACTATGACCTTGGCACCCATGAGATATGGCCGAAATTTCTCCATTGCGAACACAATAGCCAAAATCTCTTTCTCAGTCACAGTGTAGTTCACTTGAGCATCATTCATTGTCTTGCTCGCATAGTACACCAGATGAAACATTTTGTTCACTCTTTGACCCAAGACTACCCCAACCGCAACATCACTCGCGTCACATATAAGCTCAAAAGGCAAGTTCCAATTGGGTGCGATAATAATAGGAGTGGTAGTCAACTTGTGCTTGAGAAGTTCAAAGGTTTGCATACATCTTTTATCGAACACGAACTTGACATCTTTTTCCAATAACTTACATAAGGGATTCACTACCTTCGAAAAGTCTTTGATAAATCTCCGGTAGAACACCGCATGCCCAAGAAAACTTCCAATTCCCCTGACAGAAGTGGGGGGAGGGAGCCTTGAAATCACATTAATTTTTGCTTTGTCCACCTCTATACCATGCTTTGAAATTTTATGCCCAAGAACTATGCCCTCCTCAACCATGAAGCGACATTTCTCCCAATTAAGAACAAGATTTGTTTCTTCACAACGGGCCAACACTCTATCAAGATTTTTCAACATTCATCAAACGAGTCACCCACAACACTAAAGTCGTCCATGAACACCTCCAAAATATCTTCCACCAAATCAGTGAAAATGGCCATCATACACCGCTGAAATGTAGTCGGTGCATTACATAACCCAAAAGGCATCCTAGAAAAGACAAAGGTGCCATATGGACAAGTGAAGGTGGTCTTTTCCTGATCTTCCGGAGCAATCAAAATTTGGTTGTACCTAGAATACCCATCCAAGAAGTAGTAGAAGGCATGCCCAGCAAGTCAATCTAACATCTGATCAAGAAAAGGCAATGGAAAATGATCCTTGCGGGTCACTTTATTCAACTTGCAATAGTCCATGCATACCCTCCACCTGGTTACAGTCTTTGTTGGAATTAACTCATTCTGCGAATTTGTAACCACGGTCATACCACCCTTCTTCGGCACACATTGCACCGGTGAAGTCCAAGAGCTAACAGAGATGGGGTACACAACCCCGACATCCAACCACTTGATTACCTTCTTTTTCACAACTTCTTGCATTGCCTCGTTCAACCTCCTTTGATGTTACAAGGAGGGCTTTGCATCATCTTCCAGAATAATCTTGTGCATACAGAATGTGGGGCTTATCCCCCGAATAGTAGCTAAGGTCCATCCAATTGCCTTCTTTCGCTTTTGAAGCACCGCAAATGTGGCATCAACCTGCATGTTAGTAAGACAAGAAGAAAGAATAACTGGCAAAGTTGAACTAGGGCCTAACAATTCATACCTGAGGTATGGAGGCAACAACTTCAATTCCAACACCGGAGGTTCCTCGATTGAAGGTTTTGTTGGTGGGGTCTTCCGATTCTCAAGATCCAAAGAGTTTCCTAGGCTCATAAGAGTTAGAGCCCATTCCATGCAAAGCATTCACACACTTCACTCGGCCTTCATCCTCATTTACATAAAGATTCAACAATACTACCTCTAGAGGGTCCTCCACATTGATCATTGCACTAGTATCATCAACTATCACTACCGTGATAAGGTCCACAAAGGAGCATACCTCAGAACTGTTAGGCTGCTTCATTGACTTGCACACATGAAAGACCACTTTCTCATCACCTACCCGAAAGGTGAGTTCCCCTGCTTCCACATCAACTAAGGCCTTCCCAGTAGCAAGGAAAGGTCTTCCCAATATGATTGGAACCTTATAATCTATCTCACAATCCAAGATCGCAAATCAGCTGGCAAGATAAATTTGTCCACCCGGACAAGAACATCATCAATGATACCCAATGGTCTCTTCATAGTTCTATCCGTCATTTGCAACCTCATGGAAGTCGGCCTCGGTTGCCCAATACCCAAAGTCTTGAAAACTAAGTAGGGGATCAAGTTAATACTTGTCCCCAAATCACATAGAGCTTTTGTAAAGTCCGCACTCCCAATGGTGCAAGGAATGGTAAAAGCACCGGGATCTTCTAGCTTCGGGGCCATTGAGTGCACTATTGCACTAACTTGGTGGGTCATCTTGATAGTTTCATAATCCATCGATCTTTTCTTTGTCACCAAGTCCTTCATGAATTTAGCATAACCGGGCATTTGCTCTAGAGCCTCCACCAAAGGTACATTAATGGATAAGTTTTTCATCATGTTAATAGACTTCTTAAACTAATTCTCATTTTTCTGCTTTGCGAGCCTTTGAGGATAATGTGGAGGTAGCCTTGGCAAAGGAGCCTTGGCTTTAGGCACAACCATTTCCGGCATGTCTATTACGTGTTCCCTAGACGGGTTCACATCATTCCGAGTTTCCACCTCGGCATCTTGGATATCAATCCTCACTTTCTGTTTGCAACTCAACTTCATCACTCAAAATTTCTTTTTGTTTGGAGGCATTCACATCACCGCCTTGTCCACTTCTTGTAGTTACCGCCATAAGATGATTGTTCCCACCCTTTGGGTTAACTATCGTATCACTTGGTAGAGCCCTCTTAGGGCGAGTATTCAAGGATTGTGAGATTTGGCCTAATTGAACCTCCAAGTTTCTGATTGAAGTATTGTGGGAAGCTAACTGAGCATCAGAATCCGCATTCTTTTTCATCATTTGTTCAAACATCATTTCAATTCTCCCCATTTCATTGTTGGAAGAACTAGGACCTTGGGATAGAAATGGGGATGGATTGTTCGGTTGTTGATACATTGGGGGCCTTTGAAACCCTTGCCCCCGGTTTCCTTGATTGCCATTATTCCAACCACCTTGATTGTTGTTACCACCCCAGTTGTTGTTGTTGTCATTCCAATTACCCTGATTGTTCTGATTATTGTTCTGATTGCCCCAATTGGAATTATGGTTGTTGTTCCCCCAATTATTATTCCCTTGTTGTTGTTGATTGCCCCAATTGCCTTGGAGTATCCATTGTTGTTGGTTGGAAGAATTGCCCCTTTGGCCCTGATAGTTGTTCACATATTGCACTTATTTATTCTGTCTATCATAACCATCATCTTGGAATCCACCACAATCATTGTCATATTAATCTGAACTCCCTTGGTTCTGTTGACCTCTTTGTCTTCTTTTGTTCACTAGCATGTTGACACCCTCCATAGCATTTACTTGGCGTGGATTTTGAACCTACTGTAACTGTGTCTTTCCTAGCTGGTTCATTGTTGTTGTCAGCTCTGCTATCTCCTGCCCATGATCATGTATCTCTTTGTGCAAGTGAGTGACCGTGGAGTCACCCTGTGGCACATTGGCTTTACTTTGCCAAGCGGAGGATGTGTCAGCCATCTTGTCAAGAATGTTACAAGCCTCATCATAAGACAGCTTCATGAAATTACCCCCATCAAGTTGGTTCACTATGCACTAATATGTTGTGTTAATGCCCCGGTAGAATGTCTGTTGTATCATTGCCTCAGTCATATCATTGTTGGGACATTCCTTTACCATGGTTCTGTATCTCTCCCATATCTCATGTAATGGTTCGATGGGCTCCTGCTTGAAAGCTAAGATCTCATCCCTCAATGCTGCCATGTGCCCTGGCGAGAAAAACTTTGCAATGAATTTATCCGCCAACTCATCCCAAGTAGTGATGGAATGGTTGGGAAGTCGTTCAAGCCAATCCAATGTCTTCCCTCTAAGTGAGAAAGGGAATAGTCTCAACCGAAGTGCATCCTCTGACACATTAGTTTGCTTGCTTCCCCAACAGGTATCCACGAAACCCTTGAGATATTTGTAAGCATTTTGATGGGGAGCACCCGTGAAATACCCTCGCTGCTCCAACAATGTCAGCATCACATTTGTAATTTGAAAATTGCCCACCCAAATCCGGGGTGGGACAATTGCACTTGCATATCCTTGATTGGGAAGCACTCGAGGAGCTACTCTTGGAGGTGGCGGGAGAGGTTCTGGAACATTATCATTGGCCTGGCGGCCTCTACTTTTTCCTTGAGGTACAATAGGAACCTCATCATCAATATTGTCATCTACCTCCTCCCCCGGTGGAAGATCACCAAGAGGTGCGTTGTTTGCTGCCATTTTGTATCTGAAGTTGTGACACACACACATTAGTAACATAGAAGGAAAGAAGAACAATACACAAAACTATTTAGATAGATAGCCAAAACCGTTAGCTCACTGGCAACAGCGCCAAAAAGTTTATCGGAGCCAACCCTACACCACTACGAAGTGTCGAGAGCGGTCGAAGCAGCTTTTACCCGAGATGGTCGGGATCGAATCCACAAGGAGCTAGAAGTGGGAATTGGATTACTATCTAAACTAGCGATGCATAGTTCTCTTAATTACTCTTCCAATCATCTTTTGGTTGGTTATTACTTCTAATATTTATGCTAATGATAAGCTAAATTAAACTAAGAATGATTATTTGTAGGGTGTTCTAAATAGTTAAAGAGGCATTAGGGAGGTGACTTTCTCCTAGGTGAATACTTGACGGGATCTAAAGCCTAAGGCAAAGAAGTTATGTTGGGGATTGTGATATAGCCAATGCACAAAATTGCTCACTCTATACCTCTCGGTATCTTAAGTGACTTTGCCCTAATTGACTTTCTCAAGACCAATTGGGTGTCAAAATTGTGCATGCAATATAGGCTCAAGTCGGGTATTACTATCTCTAGGTTTAACTCTTTAATTGGGACTATCAATCTCTTGATTACATCTCAATTCCTTGTTGGACTGATTTTCCTAGACTCAAGCTCTCTTTCTCAAGAAGAACCCAAGTCAAATATGCACAAATTAGTGTTTGCAACCACTAATTCAACATGGAAAACACAAATTAGTCCAAATATCAACTACCCATAAACATCTAAGTCTTAAATCAAAAGACCATCAAATACCCACACTAGGGTTGAGCCACAACCCTAGCTAATGGGTCTAGCTACTCATAATAATGGAAGAAAACAAAGAAATAGATGAAGAATAACCCATATGATTTAATTACAAGCTAATATAAAGAAGATTCAGTGTTAATCTAGCTACAATTTACTCAAAATAGCCTAATACAGCCGTTCACGTGCTCTTGCCTTTTGTAGATTACAAAAGATGCCCTTAAAATGTGAAAAGAAAGTATTTATACTAGGCCAAATTTTCTGGACAAAAATACCCCCGACGAGGTAGTGCGGTCCGCACAAAATGCACCGCGGACCGCAATGAGGCTTCTTGGCTTAATTGATCATTCTCTGAATCTGTCCACCGCGGGTCGTATAAAATGCACAACGACCGCGGTGGCTTCAATGCGGTCTGCACAAAATGGCTTGCGGACCGCGCTGACTTCAATCTCCATTTTTCATAACTCTCTGAATCTCATCTCCGCGGACCGCACAAAATGAAGTGAGGTTGTGGTGAGTCTACTGCGGTCCGCACAAAATGGTTTGCGGCCGCAGTGCTTGAGTTACCAAAAACTGCACCTCTCTGAATCTCCTCACTGCGGACCACACTA
Source organism: Nicotiana sylvestris (assembly GCF_000393655.2). Lineage (NCBI taxonomy): Eukaryota > Viridiplantae > Streptophyta > Magnoliopsida > Solanales > Solanaceae > Nicotiana > Nicotiana sylvestris. The sequence continues at coordinate 152,331,639 of NC_091067.1, forward strand.
AATGGATTGCGGCCGCAGTGGATCTGTTTTAACTGTGCTTGGACTTGTTCTTGGTACTAGTGCATGTTTTACTCCTTTTTGAGCTGGTTTTGACTAATTGTCACATTTTTTACCAAACCCTGCAAACAAGTACAACATGTAAGCCTTTGAGACTATTTTGTATACATTTTTAATCAAAACTCAAGTAAAAATGAGTGTAAAATGAACTAGAATCCCTAGTTATCAATCCCCCAAACTTAAGTTTTTGCTTGTCCTCAAGCAAACAAAATAAGACTCACCTCTTAAGAGTAAATCCATGAAAATTCAGCTGACCTAAAGTGACCTCATCTAGCATCAATTAGGACTAACAATTGACCTCAATACAAATGAATCATTAACACCATTCGACCTTCGAAGCACCATGGTTTTAGTGCGACACAAGAGCATCAAGAGTTGACTCAACCCATCAAAGAAACTCTTTCTACTACTTTGGTCATTGTGGAACCCAAACTCATATTCCTCAACTCTCCCTAGGCAAACATCACTTTTAGATTGTAGCACTCAGAACGAGGATTGTGGAAAACATACTCATCTCTCTCACAGAAAGGTCACAAGTCCAGCTCTAAGTACCATAAGCTTGCTCCTTATGTGAGTCACCACTAATGTAAGCTTCATTCAACTCAAGATCATATAGGGCTTTCGTGGAGATATAGTAAAGGTTTTTGGTTCAGCGTAGGAAATATTTGGTCGAGGTAGGTTCCATCTTCCCTTAAACACTTCATTTGCTTCATTTGAGCACACATTCTCTTGACTTTTTGAGTCATTTAACTTATTTCTTAGGGGTTAGAGAGACACATTGTCACTCTTTCTTGCTCATTTTAAACCTTTTTTCTTCTTTCTCAACTTTCCACACATTTCATCACCGACTTCAACATAAATATAATGCCTGAAGTCGAAAAAGAAGGCACCCATACTTCCCCCAAAATATACGACCTATGGGTGTTGTATACAAATGGTGCCTCTAATGCATCGGGATCAGGACTGGACTCATGCTCGAGGTACCAATAGGCGAAGTAATTCACCAGTCCATCAGATGCCCAAATATGACTAATAACGAAGCCGAGTACGAGGTCGTGATTGCAGGGCTAAAGTTAACACTCAAGTATGGAGCGAAGCGAGTCGTCTTATGGTGCGACTCTCAGCTCGTCGTCAATCAAGTCACATGGACTTTCCAAATCAAGGAACAAAGACAACAAAAATACCAGGCCGAGATTTGCAAGTTGTTACCTAAGTTCGATGAATGCCAGCTCGACCAAATCCCTCGAGCACAAATTATCGAAATAGACGGCCTTTCCAAACTGGCAGCGACTACTAAAAGCATAATCGAAGAAGGGAACGTGGTCACTCTCCTCCACCCGTCGATCGATCAAATCGAGGTACGAACTATAAACCTAACTTGGGACTGGCGCAATCGTACTGCCACATATTTGCAGGACGGAGTGCTTCTAGATGATAAAAAAGAAGCAAGAAGCTTGAATACAGGAAGCCAAGTACAACGTCATCAATGACTTATTCAAAAGTACGTATGGCGCCCCCTACCAAAATGCTTAGGCCCAAACTAGACGCGGCACGTTCTGGACGAAGTCCATGAAAGACACTGCGGGAGCTCATTCCGGCAATCGATCCCTTGTCAGATGCCTTATACGAGCAGGCTACTACTGCCCATAATGAAAAAAGAGGTCGTTGACTTCGTGAGAAAATGCAAACAATGCCAGAAATATGCCCCATGATCCACCAAGCGAGCGAGCACCTCCACTCAGTCTACTCGTCATGGCCTTTCATCAAATGGGGGATGGACATAGTCGGCCCCCTCCCAGCAGGGCGAAGTAACGTACGATTCCTTTTGATTTTAACTGACTATTTCTCTAAATGGGTTGAAGCAGGAACGTTCGCCCAGATACGCGAGCAAGAAGTTATCGCCTTCATATGGAAGAATATTGTATGCCTCTTCGGCCTAGCCAAAGAAATCAATTATTATAACGGACCTCAATTCACTGGGAAGAAGATTGATGAGTTCTTTGAAAAATGACATATCAAAAGAATACTTTCCACGCCATATCACCCCACGGGCAATGGGCAAACGGAATCCTCCAACAAGTCAATATTAAATATCATGAAAAAAAACTCGAGAATGCCAAGGGACTATGGCCGGAGTTGTTGCTAGAAGTGCTATGGGCATACCGCACAACGCCGAAAAAAAGCACAGGAGAAACACCGTACTCATCGGTCTATGGGACTGATGTAGTAATACCGGTCGAGGTTGGAGAACCAAGTCTAAGGTACTCATACGAGAGCGGGCCGAGAAATGATGAAAGCAGAAGGCAAGACCTCGACGAGGCTGAAGAAGAAGAGATATGGCTTACATAAGAATGGTCGCTCAAACAATAGGCAGAGCGATACTACAACAAAAAAGCCAAGATCAGACTGCTCAAAAGTCGAAGACTACGTACTCAAAGTCAAAACACAGGCGAGCAAGGATCCACGAGAAGGAAAGCTAGGGACTAATTGGAATGGACCATACAAAATCACGGTGACAACAAGCAAAGGGCCATTCCAACTTGAAACAATGGAGGGAAAACGATTACCAAACAACTGGAACATCGCCCACCTCAAGTACTTCAACTTCAAAGGAAAGTTGTTCTCCGAGCCATACTCTTTTTCCCTCACCTGAGTTTTGTCCCAAGTGAGTTTTCTCGGGGAGGTTTTAATGAGGCGACGAGGAGGACATTTCGAAGTTAAGCATGAGCAGGTGAGATTACTACTTAGCAAGTTCATTGATCGACCCCTCGAATGGTCCTCCAGGTCGAACAATAAAGGGACTAGATAGACTAGGACTGGAATACCAGCCCAAAAAATGTGTAAACTTCTTCAATGTATATATGTAAGCAAAGCATACAAACACATGATGTTCGCGTGTCTCCACCAAGTTTTAACTCGGCACCAATCAAAAAACTCACATTCGACCTCATTCGAATTAATTAAGAGTTAAACATTCGACCTCGTTCGAATCACATTCGACCTCATTCGAATTAATTAAGAGTTAAACATTCGACCTCGTTCGAATCACATTCGACCTCATTCGAATTAATTAAGAGTTAAAACATTAGACCTCGCTCAAATCAACTCACATTCGACCTCGTTCGAAATAATTAAGAGTTAAACATTTGACCTCGCTCGAATCAACTCACATTAGACCTCATTTGAAATAATTGAGTTAAACGTTCGACCTCGTTCAAATCAACTACAAGTAACATTAGACCTCGCTCGAATCAACTCACATTCGACCTCGTTCGAATTAACTGCAAGTAACATTCGACCTTGTTCAAACTAACTAAGAGTCAACATTCGACCTCGCTCGAATTGACTCACATTCGACCTCGTCCGAATCAGCTACGAGTAACATTCGACCTCGCTCGAATCACATTCGACCTCGTTCGAATTAACTACGAGTAACATTCGACCTCGCTCGAATCAACTCATATTCGATGTCGTTCGAATTAATTAAGACACACATTCGATCTAGTTTGAATTAGTTGAGTGATATTCGACCTCGCTTGAATTCAACCTACATTCGGTCTAGCTCGAACTTGATTCACAGTTAACCCCATTCAATCTAATTATGTCAACATGTGACTCTGCTCGAACTAATCAAAGACACTCTATCACATTCGAGCTAACGCCTACCGACACAATTCCTTTAATCAAAACAATCAATTGAGAAAAATAGTCAAGGAAAAAAGGAAGACTCGGAAATAAACAACAAAAATAGCATTCCAAATCAAGAGGTATCTTACAAGGGCCAAACTCACGTCCACTAAAGTAAACAAAAGATTACAAAAAGTACTACTCGGCAACATTGTCCCCACCATCGTTCTCGCCATCAGAGTACTCGTCATCATACCAGGCACTTGGCTCAAGCACATCCAAGCCATCTTCACCATCACTAGGCCCCGGTGTAGCAGGATCGTAACCACAAGCGACCCGAGCTACGCGCGCCTTAGCACGAGCATCTTCAAACTCAGCCTTAGAAGCCCTCCATGCCGACATCAAGCCTCTGAATATGGCTAGTTGATAGTCGGCATGAATCCATTTCTCATACAAATCCTGTGGAACATCGAGATAAGTGGAAGTATGAGATGAAGACGGTTGAGCTAGTAGCTGCACCTTTTCGGCCTCAAGAACGACGATCTGCCCATTTAGGTCCGAAATCTCTTTCTCAAGACCACCAATCCGTTCGTAAAACCTCGCCTCCTTGAGCGCGGCCATCTTCGCATTATTCGCCCACTTAGATCTGAGGACACGGATAGTATCCTCTAATGCCGCCACCTTCGCCAAAGTCGCCGCCCTGGCCTCCTCAGTCCTCTCCAACTCTGTCACTTTTTCGATCAACTTACCATTTAAGTCGTTAGCTCTGTTCAAGCTCTGCCCGCAGGGATGCCACTTGAGCTTGAAGGTCGACACACTTGGCACGACCCCCTTGCTCACTTCGAGCTCGTCCTCCTTGGCTCTAAGCACTCCCTCGAGCTCACTGCATCTTCTGATGAACCTCACGAGCTCATCGTCCATCTGCCCCAACTCATCTCTAAGGGACTGGAAATTACCGGTCGCGCATCTCCCGGTACTTGTCACGGTACTTGCGATACTTCAAAACTAATTTCTTGAAAACGACATTCTGTTTCTCCTCTCGACGGGCGCCCTTGATCTCCAAAATGAGAGTCTAAGAGAAAAAGGAAGATCCAAAAAGAGTCAGTAAAAACAAAAAGGAGAAAGGACGTAAGGTACAAGAACAAAAACAAAAATACAAACTTACCCTCAAAGCCATTACGTATATGCCTAATGACAGATCGACATCCTTAAACGACCGTAAAGTCCTGTTCTCGGTGTCAAAGCAAAGAGGGACCAAAGAAGGGACTATGCTCTCTGTGTTCGTTAACAAGTTGCAATCCAAGGGAATGACTTTAGAACGAGTAGATCCCTCTGTTCTAACCTCTACCTGGGTAAACCCCTCATCAAACATCCTTTCCTCTTCGTGGTCGATGTCGGACCCAAACTCATAGCCATCCACAGCCACACCTTTTGCCCTTTCCTCGACAGAGAAAGGAATGTCGGCCCACTCTAACGTCGATGGGTCACTCCTCGGAATGACCTCCGCTGCCTTTGATCGCCCTCCTCTTTCAACGGAGACCTCTAACAAGGGATCAATCTCCACATTTGAAGGGGACGCAGTCTCTACGTCCAAAACTATGCCACCTTCGGGGATGACTGTGTCCAGTTTGGTATTGTCCCTCGTTGGCTCTTCGTTCCCTACTGCCGCACCGCCGACCTCTACTCTCCGCCTTTTTAGCGGAACTGCTTCCTCGTTACTCGGTGACAACTCGTCCACTAAATACAATATACAAGAAGACAGAGTCTTCGCTGATGGGGCAGTCGCCCAACGACCAGACCTACGTAAGGTCGGGGCCTAAGAAAGAGCAACAGTCTGTGCAGACTCGCCTACAGTCGCAGCGAGCATAGACTCGATCGAGGCACCCGATTGACGAAAAGTGGGGTAGGGAGCCTTCGCTTTCCTTGAAACCCTCTGACCTAACAACAAAGAAAAATTACATGAAATGAAAAAGAAGACGGTATTAAGGTCGATGTAACTGAAGATCAAAACTTAACTCACCGGTCGAAGAAGGTTTACGCCCAAACTTCTTGTTGAACGACGACCACTCACGGATCCCCACTGTTTGGGGTAAAATTTGAGTCACCCAGTCGCGAATATCGGCGGCCAACTTAGGAGGATCCTTCTCGGCTGCACAAAAAAAGAAGAAGATCGATTAAGTCACCGATGAGAAACTACAAAAAAACAGTTAGCAAAATACTTACGGGCGAAGTTCTACGTCTTAGGTAATCCACTAGGTTTGCCACCACATGCTCGGTCTTGATACAGAAGAAGTTGAACCAAAATCGATGATTTGCCTTATCGTCCATTTTCAACACCAGTCCCTTGATCCCATAGTGGCGCAGGTGTATCATCATACCCCTGTGAAAGCTTGACTCAAAAAGATGCAGTAGATAATGGATAGAAATCACCCGGTTAGCCAGCTCTGCGTACTTTATAAACATAAGAAAGAGTTTGTAAATATAGGGGGAGAGCTGGGCCGGACAGATGCCGTAGTAACAGCAGAATTCCTCCGCCAACGGGGAAAGAGAAAGAGAATAGCCCACTTGGAATGGGTACACGTAAAAATGTGCAATACCTAGGGAGATGAATTTGGACCACGTCATTCCCAGCTGGGACCAGATCGACGTGAGCAGGGATGTTGTACTTGGACCTAAGCTCGGCAAGATGGGCCGCTTCCATCTCCGACTTCACAAGCACAGGCTCATCCGTAGCTAACTCAGAGAAATCTGACTTAGAGCCTGAATTACGAGGAATGATTTCCTCCACAGTGGAAAAGTTTTCATCCTCTGCAACAATGGCTTCCCCTTCATCATAAGAGGGCATAACCACTAATAATGGAACCGGGTTAGAGGTCAACTCAGGATTGGAAGATGCACTAGTCATATTTTGTTATGTATATGTGAATGAACTGAAAGTGCGAAAGAAATGATAATGGTGAAAGTTGCTGAAAGTAGGAACACAGAAAGAAGAAGAAGAGAAGAAAAAGTGCAGGTTCAAAAGATTAGAAACTGTAAAGGTTCATTCAAAAGGTTTCCCCCATTTATTTATAGAGGACACCAGCGCCCAAGTCGAGGCAATTAACCGTCAAATGCACAAAGATCGAAACGATAGGGACACGAGAAAGGATGCAACACATAGGAAAGATGCGTAATGAGGACGCGTGAAGCTGTAATGTCACTATGAACCAAAGTCATCAAGTGTGGCCCTCAAAATACCACATCACCATCTCGGTCGCGATTCTCACCACTCGACCTCCCTATCGGAATTTCTCAAACTGTGATTGATGAAGTCCACTCATTGAGCTCGACCAAAAGACGACCTCGATAAGTTGAGGGACTAACTGCATGGGTCAAAATCCGACCGAAGAAATTCGGCACGAAGAGGTGATTAACGTTAGATTTGTAACTTATCATAGACAACTTGGCCGAGGTCGATCATTGGTCAACAGAACAAGTCACTGAGTGGTTCATCAGGGCCGAGGTCGAGCAGCGTGTGCATAAATAATGGCTAGTATAGCTTTGGAACTTTCAAAGGGAATATTCCATTGAATATTCCTTCTGTTGTACCTTTTAGGGTTCTTTGGGAATATCCCATATAAATAGCAGGAGAGATAAGACAAAAGAAAAATGGGGATATTCCATTTGATAAGAACACTTTTGAAAAGTAAACTCTCTAGCAGTGTTTTGGATAGAGTGCGGCGACAAATAGCGATGAGGGCCCGCTTCACTGAGGCAAGAGGCACGCAGCAAAGTGCTCGCCTTTTTTATGTGAAGCGACAATTTATACAAAAACACAAAATATTATATACATATAACTAAAAACTCAATAACAATAATATATTAATAATATATCAATTCAAAAATTAAAGACTCAATAGATAGTCATAGTAGATTCATAAACTAAAGTCTAAAAAGTCTTAAACAAGCAACATCTATTCTTCTTTAAGATTTTTAAATTCTACAACTTCAAGAATGTTAGCATTATATTGGCTATCATATTCTTCATTCTCGGAGTCTTCATCAATTAGGGACCGGCTTGAACTTGATAATCCCTTTCCCTTGTAATTTGAACTTGAAGAACTCCCTCTAAGACCATAGATATTCTCCTCAACTCCAGCCGCCATAGAAATACTACCCCAATCAAGATCATTTCCTTCATACACTTGTTCATCTTCATGATTTTGGGGGCTCCAGTTAACCGTTCATTTGCCTCATCAATGTTATCCAATAAAATTGGATCAATGGTATCGCGATCTTCATAACGTCACCTCAATGTTTTATTGTATTTAATATTCTGTAGATCATTGCGATGCGACAGCTCAAGCCTATTCCTTTTCTTGGAGTGAATCTGCGCATAAGTTGTTTAGATTAAGTAATAGATACTAATAATAATACAATATACAATATATTAATATAATAAATCTGCTTCTTACATGCTCAAGTACGCTCCAATTTCTCTCGCATCCGGATGCACTACAAGTTAGGCTTAGTACTTTGATGGCAAACTTTTGCAAGTTTGGAGTTTGATGTCCAAATTGAATCCACCATTCAACTATAGAAAAATATTTTAAAAGTTAATAAGTATAAATCAAATAAATTAAATTAAATCTATAAGGATATCTATATTAAAGTTAGTTACCTGGCGACCTTATGTCTCTTGTTCTAATGGTCGCCTGTATACCAAATAGGCCATCTACTTGTGAGTACCTACCAAACTCTGCCCCTATTTGATCTACCGTCGCTAAATTGGGGACCAACTTCTCAAGAAATTCATGGTATCCAATCCACACCTCTAAAGCCAAAGTGTCATCTCTAGTGTTCTTGTAAAATAATCCTGGGTTCAGAAGATGACCTGCTGCATGCAAAGGTCGATGGAGTTGATCCGTCCACCTGTTATCAATAATCTCAAAAAAAATCTCATATTTCCTAACATCTCCCTCAAATGACGCTGCAATTGTCTCTTTGGCTCTATCCATAACTTCATAAAGATAGCCCATTGGTGGTTTTCTCTCCCCATCCACCATACGAAGCACCCTAATCAAAGGACCACCAAATTTAAGAGCCCGAACGACGTTATTCCAGAATGATGGAGAAATAAGAACTTTGGCAGTTTCTTTTTCCGCATATTCCTTTGCATATCTATTATCTTTCCATTCATGTGAAAGAACTAGATTTTTGAAGTTTTTCTTTTGCAAGTAAAAACTATACAAAGTTAAGAAAGTCATTGCAAATCTAATTTTGGCCGGTCTAACAAAATTTCTTTCATTTGTGAATTTCCTCATCAAATTCAACAACAACAACAACAACAACCTCTGACTGATGTAAGAATATACCTTGACGGCCTTAGTGAAAATTGTAAAGTAATAATAACAATTTTATAGTTAATACTTAATAGGACATAGTCACATAGGTATAAATAAAGTTAAAGCTTTAAAGATAACTATATTAAAGTTACCTGAAGAATATGGCTTTTCCTTGAATATGTCACCAAACATCAAGTTGATACAATGAGAAATACATGAAGTCCAATAGATGTGTGGATATATAGCTTCCATCATCTTATCCGCACTAAAATTCTCATTAGCATTATCGATAACAACTTGTACAACATTTTCCTTTCTATTTTATCAATAGTCTTTCTAGACAAGTTGTACATTTTGCTTCCATCCGTAGAAGAGTTGCTAGCATCGTAATATTCAAGAAAAACACTTCCTCTTGGAGAGTTCACCAACACATTTATGATCATTTTTCCATTTTGTGCTGTCCATTTATCCATCATAATGGAACATCCAAACTTGTTCCATTCCACTTTATGCTCCTCAATAACTTGGTCTACCTTCTTCACCTCTTTTTTAAGATGAGTTACTCTAACTTCATGATAGCTAGGAAGTTTCATTCCTGGGCCATATTGTCCTACGGCCTCAATGAGTTTATCAAAAGTTTTATAGTTAACACAGTTGAAAGGAAGCCATGCATCGTATATCCATACTGCAAAGGCACTTACACCACGACCCCTCAAAATCTTCTTGGCTTCTAAACCTGAACCAGAATCACCTTTTCTCTTTTCTTGATGTTTTGCCGAGAAATAAAGATTGAGAGGACCTTTTGTCACTGCACGTGTCGTGGATGACCCACTAGAACTATTTGAAGATATATTATGAGTTTGGGGTGGGGGGGGAGGTCCCATTTCACCACCTTCATCCATTTCATCACCTTCATCAATTAGATTCACCGATGCTTCATTTTTCTTATCAACAAACGCTTTTACTTCCTCCCTAACCTCGGGCGGACAAAAAGGACATTGTACTACATTTTTAAATCCACCTATCAAATGTTGGTCATGACGAGTTATTCCACAATAATATATTTTTTTCACAAAACATACATTTAATTGCGGATCTTGTTGAGCCTTGTATACCATAATTCCAAGCTATATCATTTTACTACTATCGGATGACGTCATTTCAATATTATTTTATAGAAAAACATTATCAAGTCAATATGTAATTAATTCTACTATATAAGACTATAAGTCTATAATTAAAAAAACAGAGCAACAAATCAGAGAAAAAAAAGGCTACTGCCTCTGGCCCTCTGCTCTGCCTCTGGTCGAATCTCAAAAAACAGAACCCCAAAAAAAAGATCCGGTCAAAAAACAGAACAAAGAAAGAAAGAAAGAAAGAAAGAAAGAAGAAAAAAAACAGAGTAAAGAAAGAAGAAGAAAAACATAGCAAAAAAAAGACAAGAAGAAGAAAGAACTGATCACTAAAGAAAGAAGAAAAAGAAAAAAGAAGACAGCAATGGTGAAGACGTGAAGTCGACCAGAGCTGAAATAGAAGAAGAAAAGAAAAGAAAGTAACATACCTGTTGATGACTGATGATGGAAGAAGAAGAAGATGAAGCCCAAGCCCTAATTTTGTCGCTGAAGGAGAAGAAGTGGTCGCTGCTCGTCGCTGAAGGAGAAGAAGTGGTCGCTGCTCGTCACTGAAGGAGAAGAAGTGAAACCCAAGCCCTAATTTTGTGTTTTAGTATAATTGCTTACTTTTCTTCTGTTATTTCAAATAGCGACGCCTCGCAGCTCCTCTCGCTACACAGGCAGAGGCGCTCGCTTTTCTGATTCGCAATGCAACAGACCAAAAAGGCGCAGCTGCCTCGCCTTGCGTCGCTACACGCTATTAGCAACGTAGCGCTCACTATTTACGAAACTGCTCTATAGATAAATACAAAAAATAACTTTCTGAGAGAGATTCGATCTTTACATTCTATCCATTGTCATTTCCACCAGATCAGAGAAAGTGTATAACATTCTCTCATATTCTTGTCATTCAACATTACCAAAAGAAGGAATCATTCGCCTATTTCATTATTGGGTGAATCATCATCTTTATTTACATTTAGTGTTATTTATCGTTATTTATTACTTATTCTCACCCCATTAATAACAACAACATTTATTATGTATTACATTAAGTCCATTTCAACGTGGTCTCACATTATCCACATAAACTAATTCTAGACCTATGATTATTCTCTTTAACTAGGATTAATCCCTTATCTTTTTACTTAATTAGTTTAAAAAAGAGCTTCATATTTTTTGGTCAAACATAAATGACATGTGGTAATCGTATAAGGAGTAATATGGTATAAGAATGACCATGTATGGTATAGTGCTTTAAAGATATATATTTCAGTATTAAAATTTGACATCTAGATATTGATTGAAGAAGGGATATTACGAAATAGTTGGATATTTATAAATGAATATGATTGTTATGCATACAATAACCATTAGGGGTGTCAATGGTTCTGTTCGGTCGGTTATTTTATAAAATTTGTATCATACCAATTTTTCGGTTATCCTATTATGCATAACCAAAATTAGACTTTTCGAAACTGTCCCCATCATGTCGGTTTCTCTTCGGTATCGGTACGGTTCGGTTAATTTCGGTATTTTTTTAAATATCATATAAAATTCACCAGTAGAAGTAGAATGCAATAACATACGTTCTTTTATATGACTTAGTAAACCTCACATTTTTACTATTTAAAGGATGATGAGTTAAAAAAATGAAAGATGGCTAGAGTATAGATCCATCAACTATTCTACAACAACGTAAAAGAAACCAAGCAAAGGGAAAGAAAGTATAAATCACACGAGTAGAAAGATATTAACCAAGATATGACTCAAATAAAGTCAATAGAATATTAAATATACAAAAAGATAAATCTAAATTATATGAAAGAAAATATATTCAATACATTGTAGTTTGCTACTCATAATCGCTAGAATACTTTGTGTCTTGCTAATAAAGATACTTGAAATAACTTAGTTTAAGTAGAAGTAGCATAATATGTTTTAGGAATTAGTATTTTGAGTTTAATTACTTGTTGGCTTGTAATAGTTTTCATAATTCAAAGGCCCAATGAAAAATTTAGTGCATTATTATTTTTAAACTTACTAGATAAATATATTTCCACATGTAAAATTTATTCGGTACGATTCAGTATTTTTTTGGTTTATTTTTATAAAATAAAAAACTTACCCTTATTATCGGTGCGGTTATAGATTTATATAGGAACCTACGATTTCTTAAAAAGAAACCTAAAAGTCGGTTCGGTGCGGTACAGTTCGATCGGTTTAGTCAGTTTTCGAATATCCATTGACACCCCTAATAACCATGCCTCAATCCAAACAAGTTAGAGACTATTAATTTAGATTTGAACCATATAATTAGAGGGGAACGCTCTCTATTTGAATCTATTCCCAAACCCCAAACCCGAGACCTTTAATTAACTAAAGAAGGATTTCATGGATCCCACACACTCATTAGTATTGATTCATTTATTATCTTTTTTGGCCCGAATATAATAGCAGGGCAAGATGGCCCAAGGATAACTTTTAGGTATAGTTACCTCCTATAGCAAAGGTTCATACCTTATTTATTTTAAATAAATACCCTTTTAAAAAATTATATTCCATAGCTACCTCTTGATTTTTATAGTCAAATATCTATTTATGGTCACCTCCTATTCTTAAGCCATAAAATATGTCTTGTATTATTTTTCTCTCTCATTTTTTCAGATTTTTCTCCACCCTCTATCTCTCAACTCCAGTCTTTCTCCATGAATAACCCCACAATTCTCCCAAATACAGATCGAAACGAGCAGCTTTGACTCTCAATCTGAAATTTTTTAGCAAGATTGGAATGGAGAGAGAAGTGAAGTCAACAACTATGGACAAAAATCAAAAAGCTTCAATATTTGATACGGCCATGAATCAGAAAAGGCCGCCAAAATACCCTTACAACCCTAAACAGACTCATGTGGACGTTGAAAATGCCACAGGTGTGATGATTTAATTTGTAATTTATGATTTATTACAGCCTATTAAGTTGAATTAACTCAATGTGCTATGTTGTGTCCTCTTCTCTTTGTTGTTCTAGGGTTCTGTTCAATCTGGAGTTTTCCGTCCCAATCCACAAGCGTCATTCAAATTCAATTGTAAAGAATAGGTTTTTTGAAGCGCATTTGAGGGTATTATGGTAACAGGAACAGTGGCGTTTCGAGTCAGAATCGTGGTCTTCTTGACGATACGACATTAGGGTTATTCTTGAACAAAGATGATGGAGTTTGGGTCTGAGCAACTTGAATTTCCTGTTAATATAACTCAATGTATCTCGTTGTATTTCCATGTATTTCATTGTATTCATTGTCTTTTTTTCATTGTATTTCAATGTATCTCGTTGTATTTCCATGTATTTCATTATATTCATTGTCTTTTTTTTTCATTGTATTTCAATGTATCTCGCTGTATTCCATGTATTTCATTGTATTCACTATCTCGTTGTATTCCATGAATGAATGTATTAATATATTTTTTTAATTAATACTCCCTCCGTTTCAATTTATGTGAACTCATTTGACTGGGCACGGAGTTTAAGGAAAGAGAGAAGACTTTTGATCTTGTGGTCTAAAATGAGGCACATATATTATGTGTGGCTATAAATCTTTGTGTAAAGGTAAATTGTTTCCAAATAAGGAAAGGGGTCATTCTTTTTGGCACGGACTAAAAAGGAAATAGGTTCACATAAATTGAAATGGAGGGAGTATAATTTATGTATTCAGATGTATATATGTATTCAAATTGCTCTGTTTTTGTTGTATTTATCGGCTGGAAAAAATATTCAGCATATTTTCTCTGAAGATTGCTATGTTTTTGGGGTATTTTTCGGTTGAGAATCTTTTTTATAACTGAAAATATAAATTTTGTGTGTTATAATTGAGTTTGTTGAGTTATATTAGGAGTCTATTACGTTGATTGATTCACTTTCCGTTTAAAAACAGCTGAATAGACCATGAATTGCGCTATTTACGTTAATGTATTCACAAATACATATCGTGAATATAGTCGAATACAATAATCTGTCTAGCTGTAATCCCATGTTTCACGCCTAGAAATGCTACTGTATTCATGAATACAGTAGCTTAAATAAATGGAATACACTCTAAAAACTCTGAAAACATAGCTATAAAAAATAATATAGTAAATAATAGCTACAACTAGCTAATAACCACTAAAACATAGTGGTTTCTAAAAGTTTCCCAACTTTTTACGAACATTTATGTCCATTAGATTACCATTTTGTACGCTAGTTTCAATTACATTTTGTAAGTTTACTTGGCCTGATTTATTTTTTTACCATTTTTGTATGCTAGTTTCAGTTACATTGTGCAAAGTTTACTTGGTCCGACTTCTTTCTTGAAGAATTAAATCAAATAGACTCTCACCTACGGCTTTATGTATAATATATGTATAACCAATGTATAATCTATGTATACCAGTTAAAAAAATAAATATTGAAAATAACCGAATATTTGTGTAACAATCCCTTTTTTCTTTTTCAAATAATTGGCATGATTGACCAATGAACAACAAAAAAAGATCAGCATAAAGGTAACAGGGACTTCGAAACTCATAGATAAATTATAATCTAGTACTCTCTTCGTTTCAATTTAGATGACACATTTAAATTGTTCCACAAAGAATAACATATTTCTATTATTGGAAATAATTCAACTTGAAACTTTTCATTTTACCCTTAACAAGAAACACTTATAACCACACAAATGTCATGGAGCCACAAAGCTTTTACCCCTTAAGCTTTTAAGACCCCAAATTTCAAAAATCTCCCTTTTTTCTCTTAAACTCCATACCGAGCCAAACTACTTCATCTAAGTTGAAACAGAGAGTAATAATTACTATTCGTAATATTACTTTCATTGTTTTTTGTATCACTAATAATATTTACTTTCATTATTAAAACCTTAATTGTGTTATCTTGCCAAAAAAAATGACAGTATTTTGTCTTCTACTCTATGTACTTATTTTCAGAAAATAATAATGATTTCAGGGGTAGATTGAGTTCAACAATTGAGAAGAACTAGCCTTTCTAATATCAAACCAAGAGCAATCTGTAACAATTGAGAAGAACTAGTTTTTCCCCAGAATTTACTCTGATTTTTATAGTTTGCAATTCATCAAGGCTATTCACCAACAACAAATTAGCATAATTAGTATGATACAATCATTCTGCAGCTAACACAAGACAGTTTCTTTCTTTAAATCCACCATCACTAGGCCATTCCAAATATACTAAACCTCCATTCAAAGGCAAAATAAAATCGATAATTTTTTCTCGTTTTTCTTTTCCCAGTGTAATTCACATCAAGAATATAGAATACAATCTTCAGTCCTGTAAAAACCGAGTAAAAAAAAAGGGGGTGCTCGAGGGTGGGGCGGGGGTGAGGGGATTTTCGAACATCTACATCTACTTTTTTTTCGAACATCAACTCGAACACAAAATTGCTCTTCTGAGTTGTGACTGATTATAGGTTCTCTTCCTCTACATCTTTTGCTCCTATATTTGCATCTGTTATCTATTGAACTTTTCTTATACATGTACAAGAATATATTCCCTAATCTCTCTTTTTTCATTGTTGAACCAATTTAGTGCAACTTGAAAGTACCAAATACAAGTTACAACTGTTTGTAGAAGAGAACGTACGCTTGATCATGCAGCACCGAGCTTTTGGGGATGACTGTGACTGACACATCATCGTAACGCAGCCACTTGCCACTTGGATGACGGGCATCGGCTGTATAATGACCCTTTGAAGGGTCCCTTCCATGATGAGTGATCGTCGCAACGAGTTCATACCTCTTAACCTGTAGTAATAAAATGGAAATATCCGCTTTAATAGATACACTCATCAACGCCACGCTTCTAAGAACAAGGAGATAATCTCACCTCGGAAGAGGGAGAGGCAAGTAATTCACGTCCAAACACAAGCTCCAAAGGGAAGTGCACGGGTTTATGCAACTTGGTGCTCCCTTCACTTCCGTAGCTAAAGCGCATTAAATGCAACACCATTATATCAGAAAGCTCCAGAATCTTAACAGACTTGCTGGCACTGACTACTTCGGCCTGAGATATGATTAATTGAGAAAATCATTAAGTATTCTCTAAGATATTTGCAAGATTTAACGTCCAAAGAAAAGACACTTCAGTCAGGGGTCTAAGTCCCCAACACGTAAAAAGCAATCTGCGAAAATTGGAAATAACTAGCCACAAATAACTTGAATTTAACAGCAATGTCAGAAAAAAAGGAAAGCATAGCCATCTGAAAAAAATCACATTTTTGAATGCTGGCTGCTTCATGATGGTAAGAAAAACTGTCGTTATCTTTCTAAAGGTATTACACTTACTGAAAACCTTAATAATACTTACATCATGAACTCTGGTTTATACTGTCTATAACATACTCAAGCATAAATATAACCAGATCTCAAATTGTAATGATTCACTTGTTTTGTCGTATAAGATAATCACCGCACCTTTTAGTCTTAAATTTTGCGGAGAACATACCAGACATCTAAAGGGAAAAACAAAACAAAGAACCCACACAAGCGCACCTCCTAGACACGTCCTAATCTCAATTGTGCATCTAATGCTCACCATTTGTGCTCCTGAGATTTGTTACATTATCGAAAAACATAGCATGTTTAGGGACACTTTTGTAGCTTTTCACCACCTCGACAGTCCGAATTTCTTGAAAATGGCAGAACAAAAGTACCATAAGCATAATTATTTCCTAGTTGACTTTTCCAGAAAAAGTAAGCACTAATATGTTTTCTTTATGTCACTTAAAAACAGAAGAAAATAAATAAATTTTCTTCTTTTTAACCCTTTTAGGGGAAAAAAGTATATCCCAGAGTATGTTCATATTCTTGTATACTAAAAAGGGTGAATCCCACAGAATGAGTACATACCTGTATGCTTAATCATCTAGAGATTCTAAAATTCATATAACATGATAGAGTACCTTTCCAGCTCCTGATGTTCGATATCCTTCAAGTGCCTCTGGTGCAGAAAACATCCGAAGTGCATCTTCTATTGAGCAAATAGGCTCTGGAAAAATGTTAAGGTGGAGCAGAAGAAATGGTTGTACTGTTGCTGAGGCTTTGTTACCTTGTTAAAGCAATGAATAAGAGCTATTAGACAAATGGATAAGAGAGTCCCCCAACAGTAAACAACTTACATGAACAAAAGAGAAATAAGAAAATGTAGTGGATCAATGATCACCAGTGTCATTTCACTCAACCAAGATGAAATCCAAACACATAAGCAGATATATAACTAAATAAATACGAAGGTATTCTGATCTAATGCCATGCGTTCGGTTTACCTTTAGCCTTCACTACACTCTTCAATTGGCCTCCAAAAATTTCACTCAATTTTGACGGGACAAAGCTCTGTGTTCTAGTAACTGCAGTCCTATTCCTTGGGCCAACAGTCTCCCAATCATCATCCTCTTCCTCATCATCTGTTGATGAAACCACAGAGGAGTTTCTCCCGATACCATTTGGTACTTGACCCTCTAACTTTAGCAATTCATCATGCATCTGATGCATGAGAAAACTGAGGAACTCCTGAGCATCTTCCTGCCTGTAATTAGCCATTCCACCGTAAAAATACAGAAAATTAAATACAGGCCACCGCTCCATCAAATTATTGTATCAATCAAATTTCTCTTCAAACAGCAGTTGCTACGTGCAATTCAACTTAAAAAAACTCATTTGAACATCTTTATAAATGAATCCAGTTGAGAAAAACTGGAAATGTTGCTCAGAGCACCTAAGAATAATCAAGTAAGAAACAAGATATAGCTTTTATGCTGTCAGTAACATACCTCGGTCTACCGGTCAAGCTATTTGGGACATCCGGAGTAAAGTTTTGTAGGACAGATTCAAACATTAAAGGTCGAAAAGGCTGCCCAATTTCTGGAAATATTGTTTCCTTTTTCTTCATGCTAGAATCACTGAATATGCCAAACTCAGATATGAACTGAATAAAGGCATGTAAAGTTGGATACCCAGCCTGTAATAAGCAAAACCAAAATTTGAAATTTAAGGTTGTAATAGGTTATAACTAAGAAGATTTTTTAATAAGTAGGTTATCACCATACCTGTGATATATCACGTGTTTTGAGTTCTTGCAGGAGATGAACAAAAGGAGAGCACGAGAGGAGAGCCTGAAGAGTTGCATTAAGAAAGCACAAGTTCCCCAAGTTGACCAACCCTCGAGCTAACAAACTTCTGAAAACCACAGCAGACCCATTTAAAGACTTATGTCTACCATTCAGCAAGTTATAGTTTTTGAGTTGATTTGTCAAATTAACGTCTTCCACACTGTTAGACAATTCAGATAAGCTTGATTTCTCTGATGAATAAGCACTTCGGGTGTTTACTGTTGGATGTAATTCATGGAAAGTTTTCGAATCTGTCACACTCCTATTGTAATCAGGATTTGTAAAACTAGAACTACCATATTCCTTTATAGTTTTGCCTGCTGACTTTATGGTTTTCACTATATTGCTATGACCCTCGGCGACATTCTCTTTATGAGCAAGCTCTGGTGGCTGAGGTTTCTTAGAATGATCAAGGTCGGTCAATTTAGCGTTGAAAAGGCCCACAGATTTCAGAGTTGCAGAATCCAAAGAACCAAATGTGATCCCTACATCAGTTGTTGTTGGCTGGCTTTGCAAAGTTTTAATCTCATCTTCCGTAAATGACCCAAAAATTAACACCTAATGAAAAAAAGAGAAAAAAAGTTGGTAAAAACAAATACACAGCACCAGAGAAGAGATGCAAGAAGCAACATAACCAGAACACAATTTTGCTAAGTTTGAAGAAGATGTACTAATAGCATCAAAGCAATTTCATCTCAAATCAGTAGCTAATAAACAAACTAGTGGATTACCGAAAAGGAAAAAAAGAGAGAAAAGGCACAAGCCAGTAAACTACTCACATAAGTATGACTACGAAGAACTTTAGGTCAGAGATATTGTAGAACTGGGAAGCTGTTGATTTCAAGAGAGATGTTTTCAGAATAGAAAATTAATTGTCACCCAATCTACAAACAAATTGGAAGGCATGAAAGAGAGAAGAAAAAACGGAGGAATATATGATGGACAGAACAATTGTGCAATCCAGTCTTAATAGTTTATGACAAAAACGAGAAATTGTCTTTCTACATTGTTCACGTCCTAATTGCTCCAGACAACACAAAACCTAATTAACAATAAAAATAAATTCTCTTATCTAGAATCAAGATTACCTTGCTACACACTTTCTAATGTATTTAAAAACCATAAACACAGAATCACAGAAAGCATGCAAAGCAACATAACCAGAACACAATTTTTGCTAGTGCGAAGATGTCCTAATAGCATCAAAGCAATTTCATATCAAATCAGTAACTAATAAACAAACTAGTGGATTCCCAAAGGATAAAAAGAACAAGCCAGTAAACTACTCACACAAGTATGACAGATTAGGTCGGAGATATTGTAGAAACTGTGAAGCTGTTGATTTCGAGAGAGATGTCGCATTGGTAGTCGAAGGAATTTTCAGAATAGAGAGTTAATTGTCACCTAATCTACCAAGAAATTGGAAGGCATAAAAGGGGGAAGGAACATAAAATGGACAGAACAATTTTGCAACTTAGTCTTAATAGTTCATGGCAAAAATGAAAAAAATGTCTTTCTACATTGTTCGAATCCTAATTCCTCCAGACAACAAAACATAATTAACAATAATCCAGAATCAAGATTACACTGCTAAACAATCTCTAACGTTTTTAAATAAGCCTAATTGTCCAAGTATATAATGAACTAGTTAAGTATTCACCAATTGTAGAAGATTTGCTCAGAGTTATTTATTCCATACAGTCATAGCTTTTGTCACCTAAAATCATAAAAGTAATTCAAATAATATAAAAGCAAAGCTCCATTGAACAGAAAAAAAAAAGAAGAAGAACAACTATTAAGTTCATCTAAAATCTAAAACAAATGGTTGGTTATGTCCATTCGGTATTCACCAGCAGCAAACCAGCTCATTATCAAATAGATTACCTATGCAAGAACCTGTGTCGTTTTAAATTAAACTTTGCTATTTGTTGAGACATTTCTCAGAAATAGACACCAGATGACTGCAAATGCACCATTAACTTCTAGCTTTTTACAAATTTTTATCATTTCTCTAACACGACGAAGCTACCATATCCATAGAGAACCTAGGTTAAGGGGGGAAAAAGAATTTGTCATTGAACTTTTGTTTCTCTTTTTGCTTTTTTTTTTTTTGGTTGCTTTTTACCCCTTTTTACGACAGTGGTGTCCTTATGCGCACCTCAATTACTCCACAAGACAGCCTCCTATAGCCAACAAGCACACAAGCAAAGGAGTAGTGTAAGCTTTTTCACAGATTTCCTACCATTTCCATAACACATGAAGCTACCATACAGAATCAAGGTAGAAATGAAAAACAAGACTTTTCCAATAAATCCTCCGCTACTCATTTTTTTTCTAGCTTCTATTTTTTATATAGTGGTGTCCTGACCAGCTCGCGTGCACTTGACTAATGCATCGTACAGCCTGCTACAACTCACAAGCAAGTCCACCAATGCCAGAGTAGATGCAGCATCACTCAGTGCTGTAGCTGGGGATTCGAAGTGGGGATCTCCAAATCTTTTTGTTCTTTCCTTTAAAATATACTGTTAGCATCATTTCTAGCTACTCAAGATTTCCTCAATTTCTCTTCATTTCAATAACACCAAGCACGACCATATAAAACCCAAAAGAAAATCAGCAAAATTTTATCTTTTTCCTTTTCTTCTGAAAATTAGCATCAAAGTCTCCTAGCTAGTCAAGATTACCAAACCCCAACAAACAGCACATAACCCACCAAGCAGATCTTTTTTTTATTAATTCTTGTTTTCGGCATAACTTGTAAAATTGTTGCTATGTGACCAGGAGGCCAAGGCTCGGGCCATGGAAACAGACTCTTGCAAAAATGCAGGGTAAAACTGAGTACAATAGACCCTTGTCTATTATCGGGATGGGAGCTTAGTGTACTGGGTTACTTTTTTTTGGGGTGTTTGGAATCATCGTACTAAAATAGCATCAAAGCTCCCAACTCTTGAAAAACCCTTAAAAGGATTAAAGAATCACACAACAAAATGTGGAATTATGTCAAGAAAAGGCCAAGTCTTTGAGTACCTTTTGGAAACATTTGCAGTAAAAAGGGCATCAAATTTCCCAATTCTTAAAAACCCTTAAAAGGGTAGAAAAATCACACCTCAAAATGAAGAGTTAATGCAAAAAAGGTCAAGTCTTTGAGTACCTTTTGATCATTCATCTTCCAAGATTGGACAAAACCCTCAAATGGAATCCATAGTGTAAGCAATCAGAGAAGAGTGGTTGAATCTGGTGAAGCAGAGCACATGAAAAATGAGTAGAACAGAGCAAGGCAGCAGCAAAAATGGAAGAAGACATGAAAATACAGAGAAAAACAGTAATTTCAGCTCACAGAGTGAGATGGGTGGGTGGGTTTAGGGGGTGGGGGGGCTAGTGGGGGTGGCGGGAGTTTTAGGGTTTGGCTCTCTAAGGAAGAGAGTGGAGTGGAGGGGGGTGGGTGGGGTCTGGTCAGAGACTCAGAGATGCAAAATAGGAAATCTTGCAGAGGTTTTTTTGAGGAAAAGGAAAAAAATGACAGAAAGTGGACAATTATGTAAAAAATAATTGGGGGTTAAAGCATGTATTTGGAAAGTTGGTGAAAAAAGAAAATTGTGGGTAAAAAAATGAAAAAGGATAAATGAAGCAAATGATGACAACATATAATGTGTCTCAATTTATGTGATATTTTTCATCTCTGAAATTAAGTTAAATTAATATTTGAACTAATAATTCAACATTTTAAAATTTTAAATTTGAATATTCAAAAACTATACAAAAAGTCTATTATAAATTACAATTATTCTCGTGTCAATATAATTAAAAAAAATATTGATAAGAAATTACTATGTGGGCGTTTGGAGTTTGGACATAAGAATTGTAAAATTTTAAAAAAAAAAAGGTGAAATTTTTTTCAAGTGAAAATGGTATTTAAAAATTAGAGTTGTGTTGGACATGAATATGATTTTGGGTTATTTTTGAATTTTTGTGAGTGATCTGGGTAAAAATTTTGAAAAATAGTTTTTTGAAGTTTTTCAAATTTTCGAAAAAATCCAAAATTCATCTTCAAGTGGAAAAAAAAATTATGGCCAAACATGAATTTCGGAAAAAGTGAAAAAATTCGGGAAAAAAAATGAAAAAATTCTTATGTCCAAACAAGCTCTATATAGTTTGAATTTCGGAAGCAAAAAGTATCATATAAATTGGGAAGTAAAAGTGAAAGTAATACTCTTGCAACATTAATTTGAATAAATCGAGCCATTAAGTTTTCACATACCGAATGTTTAAAGGCAAAAAGATCTATTAATATTTATTGCATCAATAGTGTATTATCAATTATGTATTATCACTTAGAATTAATATGTTATTATATGATACTGTGAATACTTTATTTTCATCGATACTTGATGCATAAAATATTACGTGCTCTAAATTGTTGCAAGAAACAATTTTTTTCCTTGAAATGAATAATACTATTCTTTAGCTAATAATTAAACTTCAATACAATTGCTACTATAATTTACACTTCCTATGCAGTTATACATGTATCAACAGGGGTTATATTTTAGCGGATGTGAAGTTAGAATTTAAAAATTATGGGTTTAAAATAGTAGTTCTTTGAAGTTATTGTATTCTAAATTAGTAATTTGTACAATTTAAATATTGGAACAAAGTTCGATAAAACCATTAAGCTATATTCTAGGTTCGCCTAGGGATGACAATGAGGCAGTGGCAGCGGAGCGGATTAAAACTATTTTTTCAAAGACTAATGCGGGGCAGGGCGGGTTTCGTTGCGGATTATTCCATGAAAACACTATAGACGGTACAAAATAAGGCAAGCAAAAAATATAGTGTGGCTGGAGAATATGACTCTGCAATTATTTAATCCATACGAGGGATTTAAGAAACTAAAAAAAAGTGAAATATTAAACTTGTATTTTTTAGCAATTTTTTTTTCTTTTAAGGGCGGAGTGGATTGAAAATAGAAAAAACTGCTATGCAAGGCGGAAGGGGTTGAAATTTTGCCGGTTAAGCTCCAACCCGCCCCGCATCCTACCCCACCTTATTGCCATTCCTAGCTCCGCCCTTGTTTTAAAGGAAAAGTGTCAAAGAGGTCTTTCAACTATTTATTTGTGTCAACTCTCCACCTCCAATTATCTTTGTGCAGTAGTTAACCCCTTTCAACTATCCCAAATATAGCTACTCAGTCCTTCTATTGTTTTCCATTACAAACAACTTGTATTATACTAAAACTTGATTCCAGGGTACTAATGTGAATTAAATTAGTAACTTATTGGCAATTAAGGCATTGATTAAAAGTAGAGAATAACCTTAAAACTAAGTGGTATTTGGTACTGGGATCAATAAATCATGCCAAAACTTGATCATGTCATTCCCTTCAACAACTTTACGTTTTGAATCATACTCAATTACATATTTGGTTCTAAATTTGCATGTCTCTTGAAATTGGATTTTTGGCAAAATTAGCTCCAAAAAGGAACAATTAGAAAATATTTGGTTTAATTAAAGTTATCTAAATTGGAAGTTCTTAAATTCTTGAAATTGGTTTAAGTTATATATACTAATCATAAGTATCGATAACGTTAGTCTAAACCTATACTAGTCACTTTCTACCCATGGTAAATGTAATGTATGAGATTTGAGATAATTATTTGAGTTTATTGATTTTTTTATTTTTTTGGTTCCGAGTTTATTGATTTATTCAGTCATAACTAGATACAACATCAAAGTATGTCTTAAACTTACAATTTTGAACCTTGTAGGAGCAAATCGACATATTTTCACTGATAAGAAAAATTTATACAATGTTCCCAATATATGAATCTATGTAAAAGTTTTATGTGAAAAATTTATACAATGTTCCCAATATATCAAATACATATACAACCTACTCAATTTGGCACTATTTTTCATTTTGGCACTCTATCTCTGTCTTGTTCCATTTTGGCTCTTTAACTCTATTTTATATGTTCCATTTTGACCATCCAACTCTATTTCTTATGTTCCACTTTAACACAAAAGTTGAAATCAGTGCAAAAAATATAGTGCACGTGTATACACAAATATGAGGTGTAATAAATATCCAATTAAATGTTGTCACCTAATATTTTCATCCATGTCAACTGGGTCAATACTAAAATACCCGAACCCGACCGTATTTTTTCATCCACTGTTGCCCCATCTTCATTCTCTAAGTTCCAAACCTTTCATCTGCCGA
Organism: Nicotiana sylvestris; assembly: GCF_000393655.2. NCBI lineage: Eukaryota > Viridiplantae > Streptophyta > Magnoliopsida > Solanales > Solanaceae > Nicotiana > Nicotiana sylvestris. The sequence continues at coordinate 152,356,153 of NC_091067.1, forward strand.
TTTTATACCTGACCCGTTTAGATGAAATAAACCTATAGAAAATATGGTCAGGTTAAGGTATTTTAGTATTGACCCGTTTGATATGGATGAAAAAACCAGGTGACAACATTTAATTGGATATTTATTACACCTCAGATTTGTGTATACACACGTGCTATATTTTTTGCACTGATTTTAGCTTTTGTGTTAAAGTGGAACATAAGAAATAGAGTTGGAGGGCCAAAATGGAACATATAAAATAGAGTTGAATGACCAAAATGGAATAAGGCAGAGACAAAGTGCCAAAATGAAAAATGGTGCCAAGTTGAATGGGTTGTATATGTATTTGGCCAAAAAACTAACTAGGTTTGTATGACGGTGTGAGTTTGCTCACATTGTTGGTCTCAAGTCTAGAATAAAGTACGAGAGTTGTGATAGGTTGATAGCCAACGTAAAACTAGTTAATTTATGATGAATCCGTACAATACAAAATAAGTCGGGACGTATTCACCTGGACACGTGAATTTAGTCATGCTAATATATTTACTTTGAATCTAATGCTTTTCATGAGCCTTTAATTTTGCTAAATATTATATGCCAATAGAAAATGTAGAGAATTTCAAATTCTACTGAAATCATCTTTATAGTCTTGCATCAAAAGGGGTTTAACTAAAGCGGCATGAACAATAAAGATTAATATATCCGACCTTAAGCATAAAACTCGATAATAATTTATATAATTGATCTCAACCTGCTTTAAATTGTCAAGACTCTGCAATACAATTTCAGAAATGAGAGATTATGCCATACTAATTTTTTAAAACCTAGACAATTTTGATTTCAAATTTGCATTTTAGGCAAACTAGATTAAGTGAATAAACATTATAAATTTATTCCTTTTTTCTCCTAATAAAGGAATTAGGTTATAAAACTAGCCGTTAGAATAAAAACACTCATTTTTTGCGCCGCCCACCCTAACGTTCAAAAAACTCTATTTTCCAAAATCTCTATATATATTCTTCACAAAATCCCTTCATCTTCTCAATCAAAATCTATCTCAACCCTTCTCTCTTCTTCTTCCCCTTCAGTTTCTCAAAAATTCTCAAGAAGAAGAAGAAAGAAAGAAAAACGTCTCCTTTTTCTGTTCTACAAAAAAAAAAAAAAAAAAAAAAACTTGAAATTAGAAAGAATTAAAAATTCACATGGCTACAATGAACAGTGGAAACAACAGCAATACTCAAGCAACTGCTCAAGTTATGCCTTCTCCTAAACAGACTTTGCCGACTGCAAAAACTGTTGATACCCAGTCTGTTCTTAAAAGGTATATATTTAAGTTTTTTTTTTGGTGTAAAATTAATTTTATGCATCTGGGTATGTTAGGGATGTGATATTTGTTGTTATGTGTTTAAATTTCTTGATCTGGGGTTGGTTTTAGTATAGTTTTGAATCCCCTGTGTAAATCGTTCAGTTTGATCTTCAAACTGTGCCATTTCTGCAATTAGGGTTTGATGATTTATGTATCTGGGTATGTTTGTGATGTGGTTCTCGTGTTTATAGCATTTCCAATTTCCCTTATTTGGATTTTAATATTATTACTGATTTGATACGTATGTGGATCAGTCATATCGATTTTTAAAATCTGTTTTTTTTTTTTTGATTTTTTTTTTAGTGATTTCTTGAAATAGTGGATTTTGGTTATGTATACCCGTATTTTTGATGTGGTTTTTAGTGCTCATGTATTTTGCTCTCTTGATCTGGGGTTTTGGGGATGTTTTTGATCTGTGTGGAGGGTGATTGATTCAGTTAGTAGGTAAATTGGCTAAGATTTTTAAGGGGTTTTACTCACAAGATATATTATAAGCTATGTTGCGCGGACTCTCCAGAATGTTGCCGCACCCATGTCGGATTCTCCAAAAATGCACTACTTTTGAAGAATCTGACACGCATCCGGCAACATTTTCGGAGAGTCCGAGCAGCATAGATTATAAGTGCGGGTTTTCCTTTGATATTGAGCTACTGGTTTCTTCATATGAAGTTCTTAGGTTATGAATACCATTTCTAGGGGAATAGCATGATATGAGTTGAGCTTAAATGAAGAAGTGAGGATTCATTTGTTTGAGACTGAGGAATCGTTGTCGTTATTGTCGTTATTGGGAAAGGGTGGTGTTTCTAGTACTTGATTTTTTGATATGTCAATGTTGGGAAAGGGCGGTGTCCAAGTAGTTCCTGAGAAGAATCGATGTGTTTAGGCTGATTGATTTGTCAATGTTCCAACTCATGATTCTCAAGCCTATGTTGCACAAGTTGGGATATCAATATTCCTTGTTTCTCATATTTCTTGTATACAATAGTTAGATTTCTGACTACTTATTTTAATGTTTCAGTGTTTATATTTCATGTTAAGTATTCTGACAGAGGTGTTTGTTGTTGTATATAATCAGGTTGCAGTCTGAATTGATGGCTCTAATGGTAAGGAATCTAAGATATCTATACTTTTGATTTTTACTTCTTTATGAGAAATATCCTTTTAACTTAAAGGAGTTTCAATTCATATTTTAGATGAGTGGTGATTCTGGGATATCTGCATTTCCTGAAGAAGACAACATATTTGTTTGGAAAGGGACAATAACTGGTAGCAAAGATACTGTTTTTGAAGGAACAGAATACAAGCTCTCTCTTTCATTTCCTGCTGATTACCCTTTCAAAGCACCAAAGGTTAAATTTGAGACTGGTTGCTTTCATCCCAATGTTGATGTCTATGGCAACATATGCTTAGACATTCTTCAGGTAACGTCTCGACTGTCTCATTCATAGCCAGATGCAGCCTTTGTGTTTAATTTGTTTGATCTGAACTTAGTATTTTCTACACAAAACATAGATATACAATGAGTACAATGAGTATGCTAAAAACCTTCCAATTTAAATTCTGAATCAGCCTCAAATCTATGACTCATCTCGTGCATCGAGATGTTGTTTGGCTTAGCATATGTTATAACATCTGATCTGATGTGTGGAAAACAATGTATTGCAGGATAAGTGGTCATCTGCTTATGATGTGAGGACTATACTGATTTCCATTCAGAGTTTGCTTGGAGGTAAAGTACTATGCAATTTTCCAGACATTTTCCAATTTGATCTTATCTCATCTTAAACATTCTCTAATATCTTTTTCTTGATATCCTGTTTTGAATATATCAGAGCCAAACATAAGCTCACCTCTAAACACTCAAGCTGCTGCTCTTTGGTGCAATCAAGAAGGTAAATCCTTAAACTTCTTGTAAGTTGAAATTATGAGTATAACTTGTCAATGTTAAAACAAGTCCTTTTTTTCTTTCTGCAGAATACAGAAAGATGGTTGAGAAGCTATACAAGCCTAGTGCGTAGCTAGCTTATTAGTGCAGGATTCCATTTTTCTTCATATGGAGCAAATTTAGTTGGAACTGTTTCATTGCTATTTTTTTCCTGTTGATGTTGGATAATCCTCTCTTATGAGAAAGAGGAAAAGCTGTACTTTTACAAAAAAAATATGAGATATAGAGCATCATTTCAATTTTTATCTCTTCTTTCTCCAATTCCTTGGTGACAAGACAATATTGTTAACAGATCGCACATTACTATTGCAATTTGCACATATCCTCTTTGTCTACCATGGCCCTTCTTCTATCTGATCAATGGACTGAAGTTTCACTAAGATTCTTTTGATCTTCTATAGCGACCTGAGACGGTTTACTCAACTCCATCTTGGAATCACCGTGCAATCGAGTTTTGATTTAGGCATGTCTTTGCGCCAAACCTCTGCCAACCGGAATTAGATTTGAAATGAGCACAAAAGGAAGTATTGTGTAATAGGGAATGCAAGGTCACTACACCCTCTAATTTTGGATCAGCCACAGAGTCTCTCTTACCCATCATCTGGTCTTCGATTGCCTAGCTTCAACTAGTTCAGTTTGGCTATTTTTTCAAACCTGCTCCTCTGCAATTTTTGGCCCCATATTTTGGGTGTGCCATGGGGGAGAATATTTCACGATAATGGAATGCCCGCAAACAGGCGGTAGCATATCGACAATACCTCCGTCTAGGTCCGAGATAATCCTTTTTTCCTTAGGCCTGGGGCTATTTTAGCCAATTAAGAAATCTCAGATGTACTAGCACTGCATCAAAGATGCAATCATCGATTTTGCCGAGAGGTCACAATTGCCGCGAGCAAAGGTATTTAATGACGAGGAAGGCTTTTTGTGAGCGACATCCACATTGAGAATTCATATATCCATATTGTCTCAAGGCATTCACTATTGGACCGAGACAAAAACCACCATCTTCAATGCTACCTTTGTTGGGGTGTATAATAACCTTTTTTTTTTTTTTGGAGGATGCGCTTAAATTGAGCGACATCCAAATTGAGAATTGATATAGCCAACTATTGGACTGAGACAAGCTTAAATTGAGCGATATCCAAATCGAGAATTGATAGTCAACCCCACTTACTTGAAATTGATGCGTAACAGTAACAGACGTACGGTTAAACAAAATAATAGGTACATGGATGGTTATGCCAATTGCTATGGAGGAATCTGCCCATAATTGTAGCTTCGTCCAACTTTGGTCAAACCAAGTGAATATAGGAACAATAATCCTTATAAATTAGCTTGCATTAGTACTATTTCAGCCAAAATTTGACAAGAGGAACATAGTTAAAAACATTACTTTGATTAATACAGTAAAGCCAGCAAATGCGAAAACCACGATGTTATTGCCAGAAGTTAAAGCTAAAAACATGATAACTCTCTAAAAGGCAGTTCCAACAAGACTTCAAAAGACCTCAGCATTCGAATTCTAACATATAAGACTATAAACCTGGCCTAATACATCGATCGTTGAATGCATAAATCTCCTCAAGAGAGAACCAAGGAGTTGAAAAGCACCTAACAGATTTAACCCAAAAGACTATATGATGTTTGAGTAGAATTAATTCTTAGAGGTAAGCTGCCTCAAGTTATACTTGGACAATTCCTTGTACTTTTCAACAACTCCAAGCAAGCACACAGTCTGCAAAATATGAAGAAAACAACGATCAGACAAGTCATTTTTCTTTAACATTTCAACCAGAAGTAATGGACATCAAGGGTGTAAAGAACTAATTATTAGGAGTAGCTTTTTCTCTAATGATATATCCAGTTATCTCCTATCAAAGATTCTTGATACGATTCAATCTCAACATTATTGAATTTAAACCTCGCGAATAGGTTCCGCATGTGCATCAGGATAGATGAACAGATTAAACACCTAGTTAATGATATATAATGCTATTGCTGGAATGTAAATTATACTCTTCTTTCCACCTGAATGGCTATAATGCCTTGAGCAAAAGAGGCTTCATCGACGACGCCATTACAGGGTAGGAAGAAGGCTAGTATACCTTCAACAAAACCCCAAGTCATGGACTATACGGATCTAGCTTTCTGGCACAACATTCGGTTGCACATAGTAAAGCTAAACTCTCTTGAGGAATTTCTGGGATTATTAGACACTCCTTTGACAGTTTCTTCTTCCTTGGTTTAGCTGACTCGTAGAGTATCTAATGCTGAATGCTTTCCACATATCAATAAAAAGAGAAAATAGAAGTAGTACAACCAGGGCCAAAAGAACCGAGTTGTTTGTATGATAGAGAAATGCAAAAAAAAATAAAAAATATAGAACACATTTATAAGCAAAGATGTGTACCTTGACTATTTGAACCACTATGTTTATCTCAGGGTTGCTAAGATCAACTTTGTGAGGTGAAGGAACAGATTTAGCCACTGTATCAATGATTTTCATCTTATTGATTCCAGTATTTGCTCGAGCTTCATAAAGCACTGCAAACTGTGAGAGAAAATTGATTAGGCTAGAGCCTTAATTCACTCTCCCAAAAAATATGAGTTGACTGCAACATAAATGCATTTCACAAAACATAATTTCATCCTATTTTCACATCTCTGACACTTGAGTCAACAAAAGTTGCAGATAATTATATTTCACAAAATACATTGAAACCAAAACATGTCCAAAGAGGATATCATATAGCTGAAAGATCCTGGATCAATTTAGTGCAAGATCTCTTGCAAATGTGGTATTTTATAAAGTTTCACTATCATTGCTAGGTATGCATTCAAACATTAGATAGAGTTTCAATCACATGCCAAGAGAAGAAGCTTTATAGTGAAAACAATGGACTTGGAAGTATGAAGATGACCTTCTTTGGAGTGTCGGTTTCAGCAGGTAAGTACTGTTCAACAAGAGGCTTTATTGCTCTTCCAATTTCCTCCTCTGATGCATAACATGTTACTTCAACTGGTAACACTCTCAATATGAACCTGTTGAAGGCTATGACATTCTTGAGCAAGAGATATTAAGGAAAATAACCTATATCGCATAAAGTGAATGTATTTATAGATCTGTCAAAGAATAAATTTTAGCAGATGAAAGAACCTCGATACGTGTCTCTTCGTCGAGGCAAGCGAGGACATCATATGTTGAATGATTTCCTTAGGGTTGGGATCTCCATCTTTTTTTCGCATTTGAACAAAAACAACACCATTGCAACCCGAGTCTAGGTAGTTAAAACGCCTCTGTTTTCAGAAAGAAAACAATGTATTACGAAAATATCTCCAGAAACAAGTAGGAAGAACTATATCCACTAGAGTTGGTGCTTTTACATTAACTCAAATGAGAAGCAACATTAAAATCATGACAGAAAGTGTCTTTTTCTTCTTTTCGAGAAGGTAAGTAAAAATGTTGCACTGAGAGAGTAAATTTGGACACAAGTAAGGTACAACAGCATTCAGACAGACACAGTTCTTATACCAGTAAATAAACCTATGTCAAACACAATTCAAAGGGGAGGGAAAAAATCTCACCCTTTCAGTGTGAGATTATAAAGGCATTTTATTCCATTGTGCTCAAACAGAAATGGCCCTAACAAACATCTATCATGGATGAGCAGGAGACATGCAACATAGATACTTGTTCACACATAAATAAACTAAATAGCCATGAGTAATATACTTACCTAGCACAGGAACTAAAGTAGTAGCTTAGTTGAAAAAATCAGAAATAATTATATCTAGTTACCTTACTTTTGTCTCCCAACTCAGCAAGCTCAGCTTCAATTAGTTTATCTACAGATTTCTCCTCTGTCTTACCAACAACATTATTTCCAGTTTTTGGTGCTTCTCTTTCCACACATTGTTTCTTTGCAGGTGGCTCCCCCTCTTCACTATCTTTCTGTTCATGAGTTATCTCTAGTTCCTCTTTCTTATCAGCATCTCCTTGTATTTGCTCATCGGCAGAGATGTTGTCCTTGTTTTCAGGCCCTGATCCACCATTTTTCAAGCTACCTATTTCTTCATCAGTTTTCTCCTGATTCTGCTCAATTTTTGAAGTCTCTTCCTTGGTTTGGTTCTCATCATTTCCTTTGTCTTCATCACCTTCACCACCATCATCATCATCACTACTAGAAGAATCAGAATATGTGAAAACCATCTTTTTGTTTTTAGGTTCTTCTGATAATTCTCCATGTCCTAAACTTGAACCTGTCCCCTGTACCAGCTCATCGTAAAACTGCACAAAAGGGGAAAAATTCATGGGTCGCGCCTCCGACAACCTACATAAACCGAACAAAGAAAGAAGGCGGCGGATGCTTTCTATTGTTTTGTCCTTCTCCACGAATCAAGATATGAGACAAGCTTCCAATCTGAACAAAGGCTTCAGAAGTCATACTGGAGGCCAAAAATATTCTGGAAATAGGTTTGTCTTGTTAGCATGCTGGTTTTGAACCTATTTCTTTTCTAGGAGTATTTTGACCTTCTCATAGATTTATATGCCAGTAAAAATATAGAGAACTTTTAATATTATAATTATTATTATTACTATTATTTATATATATTTAACTTAGTTTTCACTTTTATTTTTATTTGGTATGATAATGACATGAGTTGAGCTTAAAATGGAGAAACATGGCCAGCGAGGATTCATATAGTCGATCATAAGTTGTTTGGAATTGAGGCGTAGTACGTATTGTTAGATAACAAGTAAATCATAAGAATTGGAAGTCTCATGAACAAAAATTTCTAGTGCACAAGTGTGCTGACTACCTTATGAGCTTGTCCTTTCTGGTGTTCAACATTAAAATTTGTCTTACTAACAAACATGGAACCCTTGCAACATACTGAAGTCCAAAATAAAGGAAGTAATCATTATTACACAATAACTCACTTTTTCTATTCTTTCTCAATCTAGCTTCAAAGTTAGAATCGGTGTTATCAAACGCGCGCTTAAGCCCTAAAGCGAGGCTCAAAACATGTTGAGCGCTTCGCCTCGCTTAGCAGGAATGTTGTCATCAAGGCTCTAAGGCATACTTTTCCTTGCCAATGAGCGTAATCTTGAGGAGGCAAAACTAAGCAATTGATATTTTACTTTATCGTAAATTTTCTTCAATTTCTTTGTCCTTATATTTGGTATTCATGCTTATTGATATTAGTCTTGGATTACACATACATATTTGTAGTTTTTCTCCATTTGCGCCTTTCTTCATTAAAGCCCACGCTTTATTTGTGCTTTGCGCTTAAAGCCCTAATAGACCTTAGTGCTTTTTCGCGCTTTTCGCCTTTGATAACACTGGTTGGAATTAGAAGAAATATTTACAGAAAGTAATTGGAAAACGGATGTATGAACGGCCAAATGTCTGGATATATGTAGTTATGTGTACTTTGTCAATAAAGGAGGTAAGTGTGATGTTCATTCAAAGAAAATACCAACTTCCAATAGTCTAGTGTAGTGTAGTTCAAAGAATTTAAATTTCATTTCTGAACAACATAAATCATCATGTCTTAATTATCCGCCAAAACTAGTCAAATTAACCCTCACAAGTAAAACAGAACTTCAAAAAGTTTAACTACCAAGAATTCAGAAATGAATATCTTTTACCATCAAAGGTTGTGGCAGGGTGGTAACTACCCCTCTATCCTCAACCAAAGGTCACGGATTTGAGTCCTAGGAATAGAGTCGTCTTTGATAGTTAGCGTTTTACCTCCAATGTGAGACTTTCCGGACTGAATGTGATGAAAGGTTATAAGCTTAACACATGCAAGTCGAATATAGTATGAAGGCTTTCTCTTCTAAAGGAAGGGGTGAGGACCCGAAAAGGCACTCTCTGGGAAATCCGGATCATACTACCTAGTGCTTGCAGGTCTGACTGGTGTCTTCTCTCAAATAGCTGCTTCAATCAACGTTAAGTTTGACTACGCCCGCAGCTGACTACTTATTGAAAGACCGAACAGGAAATGAAAAGTCGTACGCGCACACTGAGCTATGGTTTTTCGATGATTTCGATAAGACAGAAGCTGAGAGTGGTGCTCTAGCTCCCACTGAGCTCTCCTCATCGGCTAAAACTTCTACTAAGATTGAAAAGAGTGTAGACTTGTCTCCAAGAATGGAAGGATATTCCACAAAAAGGAAGGTACCACTACCTTGGTCACGATTCCAGAGTCCTTTGTGGAAAAATCATTCATATAAATCGAATGCTCCTACTACAAATAGGAAATCGTAAGCTCCTCTAGGGACTTTACAATTTCATTTAGGCGATAACGGAATGAATTTGGATGAGTCAGGCCCCAAACCAGGTAACTAATACCAGGTGAGAAACCCAAAAAAAAAAAGAATATCTTTTTTTAATAGTAATGCAGAAATGAATATCATCACACACACAAAAGTAAAAGAGGTACAATAACTTCAAGATAATTATAAAAGATATGAACTTTTTGGGAAATTGGAACATACAGAGTCAATAACATTAACAGCTTCTTGAGAGGCTTGTCTTTCCCTTCCACCATCACATGTTATATAGAAACCTTGTACTCCTGGCCTTAAAGGGTATCCACCTTTCTTCACTGCTTTCTATTTTATGCACAAAAACTCATGGTTATCACCAATTAACTTTTATTTAAAAAAATTACAGCACTATAATATGTATATATAGAAAAGGATCAAGGGGTTACATTGTTGGGACGATAACGTTGCTTGTTCTTTGTTTTGTTGGTAGCTTTTGGCTTTGATTTGTTGTCTGTAGCCATTGAAGAGAAAAGAGAGTTAAAACAGTGACTGCAGGAGAAAGAGAGGGACTTGAGTAAAATATCGTATGAGGTTTTAAAGAATTTTAATTAGAGATGAAATGGGCCAAAGCCCAACAAAAGATAAAGGACCAATTAATGTTGAACATTGAGAAAACTACGCTCTATAGCCCCTCAAAATTTTAATAGCCCATATTTTAGCTCACTTATAAAAAAAAGGCCCTTCGGCCCAAACATATTGCATATAGTGGCCGAAAGTAATAAACATTATAACACAAGTGGCTGTAGCTCAGTGGATAGAGCGTCGGCATCCAAGCTAAAGGTCATAGGTTTGACCCCCCCCCCCCTTACGTGATAGAGCAGCCATTTTTTGCCTTTTTAAATTGTATTTTGATATGATAAGTATTAGCTAAGAATTGAATGAAATATGTAATGCAGGTCATATACGAAATGTCTATTTTGTATATTTTTTGTATAATAATAGTCTATTTTTGTATATTTTTTGCATAGTGACAGTTTATTTTGTATATTTTTTTATAGTAACAGTCTATTTTATATAGTGACAATCTATTTTGTATATATTTAGTGACAGTTTATTGTATATAAATTGTATAGTGGCAGTCTATTTAGTATATTTTTATATAGTGATAGTCTATTTTGTACATATTTTGTATAATGACAGTCTATTTAGTATATTTTTTGTATAATGACAGTCTATTTTATATAGTAACGGTCTAGTATATAAATTGTATAATGATAGTCTATTTTGTATATTTTTTGTATAGTGACAGTCTATTTTGTATAATGACAGTTTATTTAATATATTTTGTATAGTGAGAGACTATTTTGTATAGTGACGTCCATTATATTTAAATTGTATAGTAAAAGTCTATTTTGTATATATTTCAACGTTATGCATTTACCTGAGAAAGAACAATCATAAAACTTCTACAATTCAATAAGTGTATCATGTAAAATTATTGTAATAGAATATACTTAGTCAGTATACACTGACTAAGTAGTTTCTAATACTTAGTCATTTGCAATAATCTATTTTGTCGACCTATTATAATTATTTTCTAATAGCACATATTCCTATCGTTCAATGAAATTAAATAATTTAATTTTTACTGGAGTTATTTCAGATCAAAAAATAGACGGTGCTTTAATTTGGTAGTTACCAAATAAAATTTTTCACCAATTCTTCTTCGAGTTTTTTTATCGACTTATTAGAAGAAAAAAATTAACACATGGCGAACCAGAAATGCTTGTGAGACCATAGGAAATAGAAACTAAAGGACGAACGAATTAAAAATACATAGGATATTCGTTGAGAATAATATCGCTGGTGGGTTTCTTTTCAGGTGTTGGGCCAATGATATTCTTCATCTTCTCTAAATCCAACTTTAATTTGTTCATGCTGCAACAACAACTTTTTCTCTTCTCTTAAATTTCTGAACAGAATTGGCTAAAACATCTAAAATCATACCTTAGAAAGAAAAAGCCTCCTCATCATCACGGCCAGCCAGCGGTAGAACGACGGCGCCACTTCGTATCGAGGAATGTATTCCTGGGACATGTGAGTTGTCCTTCGATTTCAAAATCGATAAGCCTTCATCAGTTCCAGGCCGATGCGAGCCTATATCCGATACATCTGCTCGATATCTGAAGCCAATCTCAAGCAAGTGAAAAAGGACTACCATTGGGAGGATAAGGAGGTGGTGATTCCCTCCCCCGAGGAGGATATCACCACTCATGTGGAAGGATACTTAAGCGTGTATATACTTATCCTTTCACACTGGGTCCTGTAGATCCAATACTGGGTCATGTAGATCCAGTCATTCTCGATTTCTGCCACCAATATTGGGTGACCCTTGGCCAGATCTACCCTTTTTCTGGTGCATCGTTAAATTGCTCAGCTTCTTCTCGGGCAAGGTCGAGGGGTTGCCTTTTACCCTTGACCATCTGATCAGGCTATACAGCCCTCGCCTCTATCGATGTGGTTTGATAAATCTCCAGCATCGATCCTCAAAATCGCTATTCTCTAGTATTGATGAGGAGAAGGACCGGGGATGGATGCGCTGGTTTGTCTGAATCAAGACCTCTGACTTAATTCCTGCCGAAAGGATGCCATTCCCCGAGGAATGGAACACGAAGCGTAAGTCCTTTTGATGACGCTTATTACTCTTATTTCTCTATTCTTCCTCAATCTAATTCCTTTTCGATGGTATAACATCTCCTTGGTTTCCTGCTGCGGTCCCGCACCTCGCAGGTTGGGTTCCACAGTTGGCCTTTACTTTTTCACATGCAGAACGTTGTTGGCATAAATTGGCCAGGGGTCGTGGGAGGCTAAAAATCATGGTAAGTTCCCTTGTCTCTATGTTGATGTTTTTCTGTAAAATACTTACTTTCCTCTTACACAAGCCTCGGAGACACTGTTGCTATGAGGTCGCCCTCCGCCTGGTAAAGAGGAAATCCCAAAGCCAGCCAAGGAGAAGAAAAGGAAAAGGGCTTTGCTAGCAAGCTCCTTGAAGCCCAAGAAAAGTAAGGCTCGAAAGCAAAGGGCCGATCCCACAACCCTATTTGCGGAAGCGGTCCAACACTTTTAGGATAATGAGGAAGAGGTAAAAGACGTCGACTACCCATTAGTAGCTCGGAATAGGGGGAACACTGAAGCTTTAAAGGCCATCGAATCGGTGGTGGTTGATGCGATTCAATCTCAGACCGAAGAAATCTCGGAGGGGAGTTCGAGTAAAGTCCTTGAGCCATCGGAAGCGTTCCTCGCCTTGGAGGACATCCGACAGGCGAGCCCAAAGAGACTAATTCCAAGGCCCCAAAGAGAAAAGAATGTCCCAAGTGAATCACTTGGGATAATCAACATAGATGAATCCCCGCCTGGCCCAGTGTTTTTCGAAGGGCAGTTCCGAGATACTCGGGCCATAAAGACTCCCGACATGGGGATGACCCATGAAGGGAATGATATTTTTCATGAATGTTTTGTAGGGGTCGAAGATGTCTCTGATCTAGATCCGCTGATGGTCTTTGACGAGGCTCACCGTCTTCAGAACTAGGTAAAATTCATCCTCATTATTATGCTTGTTTTCATTTCTTCTCTATTGATATCTTTCCTTTTTTCTTAGGCTACGAAACTTTATTGGGAGGTGTTCAAAAAATCCCAGGCCGAGCTAAGTCGGTGTGAGGCTGACCTCAAAAAGCTCATTGAGGAGATAGAGGCTCTTAAACGCCTTTATGTGCAGAAAGAAGAAGAACTGCGAAATCTCCAAGCGGAATTAGCCTTGGATCATAAGAAAGGAGATGAGCTAGACAAGAAGGTAACTAACCTTTTGTAAATGTACAGTCACGGTCCAACTGTGGAGGTTAAAACTTCGATGTCTCAGTTACAGCAAAAGCTGTAGAGGATCGATCTTCTTCTAGGGGAGGTCGATCAAGTCAAAGCCGACTGTGATTGGTGGAAAGAGAGTATGGACTGCCTTGCTATGTAGAAAGAGACGCTTCTGGACCAGTTGGCTTTGGTCAAATGTGAGCTTCGAAATTCGAAGGGGGAAAACCTGGCCAGGAGCCAAAAGATTGATGAGCTCGAAGCTAAATCGGCTGCCGATCTTGCAAAGGCTAAATCCGAGGCGGAGGCGTTTGTGGCTTCCTATAGAGCTGACACCGAGGCTTCCAACATTCGGGCACAGGAAATCTCTATCGCTACAGAAGTCAAATTGTCACGTGTTCTCGATCATGCCAAGTGACAATCACGGAGAGAGACCCTCGAGGAAGTGCATGCTCATGGCTTTGACCTCTCAGCTAATATTAAAAAGGCAAAAGCTCTGGAGGATGAGGATACAACTTTGCTCTCCAATGATGAAAACTCTGCTATTGGTTCCGAGAGCAGAGGAGACGAGGATGAAGCCCTCGAGGAGGAGGTTCCTGACGGTGTGGCTCCTGAAGATGTAGCTCCTAAAATAGAGTAGGCCTTTAAGATTTTATTTTTATTTTTATTTTATGTAAGGCTCCATGTGGGCATTGTAAATATTCTTCATGTATATAAAGAATTCCTTTCCTTTCCGCTTGCCTCCTATTTGTTGTAAAGTTTACTTTGTTTTCGTTTTGTGAAGAATTAGTTTTTGATGTTATAACTATGATAGTTGAATGAGCATCGACTCAGGGTAAAATAAACCCTTAGACTTTTTAGTAATCAATAGGAAAGTTTCGAGCTTATACTGGGACACCCCTTAAGGTTTTATTACGGATCCTCGAGCTATACTCGAGTCAATTTTACTCGAGCTCGGAATGGCGAAACCCTTTGGTCTGAGTTGAGTGAGAGCGACGTTTCGAACTCTACTTGTTTTGGCCTTTAGACTCTTTTAGACTGGGTCGATATGGCCTTTAGGAGATGGCTATTATTTTTCCTTTTCGGCTCAAAAGACTTAGTAAAAATTTATTTATGCATTCGCATGTATTTTTTTTACCCATTGGGTTTTTTAAGGGTTCGGTGTCAATCAAAACCCTTTGTTTTTAGTGCATTAGCACAGGTTTATATTTTAATAATTCGATGCCTTTTAAGGTTTTTTGAGGACTGGTTTTATCGAAACTCTTTGACTATTTTGCCGAGGGTAGGCTTTATTTAACCGGTTTTTGAGAATTTGAAGGCTTGTTTTTATTGCGGAATTTAGACGTCTTCGAGCCGCGTTATTTCGGCCGTAGCCTTTAATATGACCATAGCCTTTGGGTGTGTCTCTTGGACTTATTTCCTGATAATATTTCAAACTTGTTCAAAATGTTAGTCCCCGAGTATGATGGCCTTGGCCTTTACATCGAGGGGTGCCTCTTTGAGGTCTTATGAATATGAGTTTAGATAGTTCGAATGTGTTGAATGCTAATAACAGTCCCTGAGTATTCGAGGTATATTTGAGTTTTGGCCCTTGAGTCGTTTCTCATAGAATCATAAGTATGCAACCCATATAATAACAAATTTTTTTAGACACAAAGTGTTTGATATAGAAAAAAATGCTTCTTTGCATAATTCATACATGCGTACATGTTTTGTCTTCGGGGCTCGACTATTCTATATGGACAAGGTTCATCTGGCCGTTTGGCCCATTACAAGATTTTCCTATCAAGGCCCTCTTTGGCATGAAGTATTTTTCTCAAAAATATAACATTTGAGGGTGATGCCCCCAGTATTCGAGGTTGATTGAAAAGAAGCCTTGGATACTGTTGAATTCTCCCTAGGTAGCACATAGTTGTTGCCTCGTTAAAAATCTCGCCGGGAAAACCCATTTGGGATAAAACCTGACCTAAGGAAAAAAGAGTGCAACGCGTACTTTAAAACCTAAGGTCTTTGTGTAGAAAGGTTCTCTTCGATGTCTTCGATCGAAACCCTGCAATAAGTTAGTATTAAACACAAGCGTGAAAAAAGCGAATGGTCGTTCCTTAGCAATAATATCGTTTGAATAGCGATACTTTCCAATTGTTTGGCAATTTCTCGCCTCCGATTGTGCCAAGTTTGTAGGATCCCTTCCCTATGACTCCGATGAATCGATATGGTCCTTCCCAATTCGGGCCTAGTTTTCCTTTATTTGGGTCTCGAGTATTGAGGGTGACTTTCCTTAGAACTAAGTCCCCGATTTCGAAGTGCTGAAAATTGGTCCTTATATTAGAATATCTCTCGATTATTTACTTCTGTGCAGCCATCCGAACAAGTGTAGTTTCTCGTCTTTCATCTAATAGCTCGAGGCTAGTATTCATAGCTTCGTGATTTGATTCCTCCAATGCATGTCGAAATTTGGCGTTGGGTTCCCCGATGGAATCAAGGCCTTGGAGCCATATACTAAAGAGAACGGGGTTGCCCTTGTACTAGACTTCGATGTCGTTCGATATGCCCAAAGAACTTCGGGAAGAATTTCTCTCCATTTCCCTTTAGCATCATTCAACCTTTTCTTCAGTTTTGAATGATAGTCTTCTTCATCGATTTGGCCTATCTGTTTCCGCTCGGATGATACGACGTTGATAAAATTCTTTTTATTCTGTGTGCTTCGAGGAACTCTGTTACCTTGTTATCGATGAATTACTTGTTGTTGTTGCATACGATTTCGGCAGGTATCCCGAATCGACACACGATGTAGTCCCAGATTCTCTGACTTTCTCGAAGGCTTGTGCTTCGAACCATTTAGAAAAGTAGTCAGTCATAAACAAAATGAATTTAGCTTTACCTGGGGCCGTTGATAGAGGGTCGACGATGTCCATTCCCTATTTCATGAAAAGCCTTGGGGACAGACAGGGGTGGCTCAACAACATTCGAGGTCTAAAGCAAAGCTTTAATAAGAGGCCTTAATATATATGAGCATCATTTTTTAAATGAGAGAACCCAAAAAACATACTTCCTTCTTCACAACTTATGTGACTACTTTTTTTTTGTCCGCCCCCTTTCTATCTCTGTAATAATCCAAATTTATATTTTTCTTTTTACCCTTAATTAGATGATTTCTACCCACACAAGTTTCTATGATTTGTTTTAGATCACAAGTTTCAAAAATTTTCCTTTATTTGATAAACTCCATGCCCAGTCAAACATTTTCATATAAATTAGGACTGAAAGAGTATAATTTATGTGAGTAAAATAAATGATAAGTTAAATTATTAGATATAGTTATGTGACTAACTAATGAATAGCGAAATATAATTCAGTAAAAATGTAAAATAAGATTGACAAAAAACTAGTTTGGTGATATTAATTAGAGGAAGAAATTAAGTTATTAAAAATTTATAAGACAATAAAGAAATAAATTTATCAATAATAGGACATAACTATATAAATAATATACTATATATAGAGAAATAGTAATTTTGGGGCCCTTAAATTCTTGGGGTTCACTTGCTTTAGGGTCTGGCCGCCCCTAGGGACAAGACTGAGTGAAGTTGCTCTCCGGACTGATGAATCATCGGTGCAAACCTTTGACATTTATCACATTCTAATAAACTCCTTAGTGTCTTTTTCCATGCGATCCCAGTAATACCCCGCTCTAATAATTTTATGGATCAAAGACTCGGCGCCGGAGTGATTTACACAAGTGCCTTCGTGGATCTCTCATAGAATGTAATCGGTGTCCCCCGGCCCTAAACATACCACCAGTGGTCCATCGAACGTCCTTCTGTATAATGTTCCATCTTCATCCAATGTGAACCGAGCAACCTTGGTTCGTAGAGCCCTTGATTCTTTATGGTCTGATGGGAGCTTCCCATTTTTCAAATATTCAGTGTATTTATTCCTCCAATCCCATCTCAAACTTGTAGAATTTATCTCGGCATGACCCTCCTTGACCACATATCTCGACAATTGGACGACAGTCCCCGGGACAATATCATCTTCCTCGACTGATGACCCCAAGTTTGCAAGCGCATCTGCCTCACTACTTTGTTCTTGAGGTACATGGTCTAGAGTCCACTCCTTGAAGCGATGCAATGTTACTTGTAGCTTGTTCAAATATCTTTGCATCCTATCTTCTCGAACTTCAAAGCTTTTGTTTACTTGGTTCACCACTAATAAAGAATCGCATTTGGCTTCAATGAGTTCTGCCCCCAATATTTTAGCTAGCTCGAGACCTGCAATTATGGCCTCATACTCGGCCTCATTGTTAGTCAACCTAGAAGTTTTGATAGATTGCCTAATAGTGTTACCCGTGGGTGGCTTCAAAACAATACCAAGCCCGAACCCCTTCACATTTGAGGCACCATCCATAAAGAGGGTACATACCCCCGATGATGTACCCGATTTTAACAGAAGTTCATTTTCCACTTTGGGTACGAGGGTTGGTGTAAAATTGACCATGAAGTCTGCTAAAATTTGAGACTTGATGGTTGTTCGGGTTTGATATTCGATATCGTACCCGCCAAGTTCGACGACCCATTTGGCCAATCGGCCCGATAACTCAGGCTTGTGCAAAATATTTTGGAGTGGATAAGTGGTTATCAGACATATGGGGTGACACTGGAAATATCGCTTTAATTTCTTGATGCGCTTATTAATGCAAGTGCCAATTTTTCTAAGTGTGGATACCTAGTTTCAGCATCCCCTAAGGTCCGACTTACGTAATAGACAGGAAATTGCGTATCTTGTTCTTCTTGAACTAGTACACCACTTACCGTTATTTCTGACACTACCATGTGTCACACCTCCTTTTTCCGCCCCAACAAGGGGTGAAAGAGTTTTTTCAATTAAAGGACAATCGAAACGGGATTTGTTTATTTATTTCAGAGTCGCCACTTAGGAGATTTAGGGTGTCCCAAGTCACCGGTTTAATCCCGAATCGAGGAAAAGAATGACTCTGTTTAACAGCCCACGAACCAGAAATCCGGATAAGGAATTCTGTTAACCCGGGAGAAGGTGTTAGGAATTCCCGAGTTCCGTGGTTCTAGCACGGTCGCTCAACTGTCATATTCGGCTTGATTATCTGATTTAATACATGTTGAACCTATGTGCGAATTTTAACTTTTAACCGTTTTTGTCATTATTATTATTTTTATCGAGAATTGCAACATCGTGGAAATACATCTCGAACCACATCACAATAAATGCACCCGTGGTTGTTGGCACATTTCAATTCTGTTGAGATTTGGATTTGGGTCACATAAATGTGCACCCGAGTTTAAGAAGATAACATTATTAAATACGCGCCTAAAGACTAACGCGTTGTTATTTTGAGAAAAAGTCGTAAAGTTCGTTATGCGGCCTGTTTCAAAATCTAAGCATTCGAAATAATTATCCATTGAGGGCCCCGCAACTTGTGTATTCTTGTTTGTCGAGGCTTGTCTCATTCATTATTTTTAAAGGAATTTGCAACGTCATGGACATGCATCTCGAACCACGTCACAATCAATGCACCCGTGATTAGCGACACATTTCGACTTCGTTGAGATTTGGATTTGGGTCACATAAATGCGCACCCGAGTTTGAAAAGATAACATTATTAAATACGCGCCTAAAGTGACTAGCGTATCATTATTTTTGGTAGGACCGTGAAAATTCACTAAACGGCCAACTCCAAAGTCTAACCAATGGTTATGTATTTATTGAGGGCCCCAGCGATGTGTGATTTATTTGGCGAGGCGCGCTTCATTTTATTTTAAAAAGTCGTCCTATAGTGGCTATGTTTTCTATTAAGTTTGTCTCTAATAATGAAAGAAGAGAAAGGGTCCAACTTTATTTACATGCTTACAAGTTAGTTATAGTTGGGCTCCGAATATGATTCGCAAAATCCGAAACATGAACGCGTATATGGGCAGTTGTTTGGATATTATCGGCCCAGGCCCAGCGCATACTGTATTGACTGGACCTGGGCCACTTCTTTTCCGATAAGGGTCTGGTTAGTTCATTCGACTCAGGCCCAACATTTATAAGACAGAAATGTAAACTGGTGCTATATACTCTAATGGTATTGTTGCAAGTTATAAAGAGGCAGCCTGCTAAATAAGGTGAGATTATCTAGCAATGGACAGTTTAACACTTAACATGCGTTTAGAAGATATTTTAACCACAAACACAACTGAAAAATCAGGATATTGCTTACTACACCATCACTTCTTTTCTCGCTACTGACATACATAGATAATGAGACATTAAGTTGCCATATGTGGATGTCTAGTTATGCATGATGACTGCTTTCATTATCCTAATAGAAGATATGAACTACTATATATACAACTCAAGGTTCAATATACAACTGAAGCAAATTCGAAAAGAGGCAACTTCAGCTCTTCATTTCTATATTCATGTTTCAACTTTCAGCTTACATTGACAGTGTATCAGACTATCAGTGGTGTACCTGGTATTGGGAAAGCCAAAAGAAGAAAGGGAATGATCAGTTGAGCAGTAGCATTCACAGCAAACAGCAACAATAGAAAAACAGCAATCAGCAGCAACAAAACCCAGCAACAGATTTTTAAAACCCAAGCAAGAAATTCAGTTTGCAGCCCAACAATACCAAAACAAGTACAGGCAAAGCAGAGAAGGGACCAGATGCAAGAAAACAGTAGCCTCTAGAAATTATGTTCAAATTCCAGCACAATCTCACTCTATATCACTCTGAAGATAGACTGACCTACTAAAGGTTTAAAGAGCAGCCTTGTTTTTTTTTTTCACTCTCTGAAAACTTAATGTCCAACCCCCTTTTTGTCCTAAATCAGCCTATTTATAAGCAAAGCAGGCCAACCAAGTTGCCTTGATACCTTCAGCCTTTATTCTGCCCATACCCCTTAATTCCCCATGCCTAAATGTCTTTTATTGATGCCCACTATATTGTTCCCCATGCTTGTCCTATTTGTTTTAATCAAGAGTCATGGGAGGGGTTATAGTATTCAAATAAACCCATGCCCTCATGTTATGTACCCCACTGACAATTAAACTAAGTTTAACAAATGACCCCTAGGCAGACCTTAGCTTTACAACCTGTTAAAATCCTACTAAACTCCCAAAATTACCCGTTAACTCTGGCATATTACTGTATTACCCTAAGCCTTACTTGTCTAAACTTACCAACTATATAAGCTTGAACTTAACACTGATTTCTAATTGATCTCCTAGATTTCTACAGCTATATCCAATACTCAACCTAAGTTCAACTTAAAATCAGATCACAAAGAGGTGTCAATCAGACCAAATGAGTTGGTCATATTGGGAGCCAAACCTGACCAACTCAGAGTCAAAATGCAAACAGGCAACAACCAATAGGCTAAGATCAAAGCAGTAATGAACAGGCTTCCATGGCAAACTATGAAGATCATGGGGTTACTGAATGAATGAGCAGTCTAGTTCAAAGACAAAACTGAACATATTCAACAGGTTCATTACAAGTTAGCATACAGATGTAGGGCTGGCAAACATACATGGAGGACATTAATGAACTACTATCCTGTTTCCTCTAAATTTTAAACAGATTAATTGACGACACTTATTTAAATGACTATACAAGCTATAATAGACAGCAAACAATCAATAAAACACATAAAACAAACTAAACATTACCTCAGGATTCACAGACTTGACAGAAAAATAAAAAACAAACCAAACTAAACATGAAAAACATAAAATTCATAGGAGAACAAAATAAAGGGAAAAATTACCTCAGGGATTCGAAATCAAAACTGACCCAGGATCGAACTCGGACTTGACCATTTTTGAGGTCGAATGGACCTTAATCGAGTGTTCTCAACTGAGAACACTTCGACTAATGTCGATTAGACCCCACATCGTCTTTTAATTTGGACAGACGTCAACTTTTGGTCTTTTTAGGGTTCTTTGTGGTTCGATTTGGGATTCGTTCAGCTCCGGTCAGATTCGAACGGAACCAATGGCGTTTAGGGTGTGAGGGAGGTCATGAGGTGTTGTGGTATGAATTTGGGGTCGGTGGGTATAGATATGGTTTTTGCCCAAACCTTTGAATGAAGATTCGAGACGTTTGGGGAAGATTTGAAGTAAACTGAGTATGGATTTGGAGAGAGGGGGTCGTGGTGATTCAGGGGTGTTAGTCTGGTGGTCATCGACATCGTGGTTGCCGGGTTTACGGTGGGGGTATCCTAAGGCGGCTAGGGTTTGTAAGGGTCGTCTCTGGGACGATAGTGAACAGTAGGTGAGGGGGGTTTGGTTTGGGGGCGTGGGGTGATGGATTGGGGTTCTTATACGGGGTGGGTGGTTCAATCCTGGCCGCTAGATCAATCAAGATCAAAGGCTAGGATTAGAGGGGTTAACCAACACGGCGTCGTTTGGTTTAAGTAGGGGGTCAGTTCGAACCGGGCAATGGGTCGGGTTCAGGGAACGGGTAAGGGGGACGGATTCTGAGGCATTGGATCATGTAAGGTCGACGACTGGGATTGATTGCCACAGAACGATGTCGTTCCAGTGATTATGGGAATGGACCGGGCACCAGGCGTTTGGACTGGGTATGTGTCTTGGTTTTGGGCCTGATTTTTGGGCCCAATCCGAGTTTTCTTTTTCCCCCAACTCTTTTCTTCTTTTAATTTAATTTAAACACAATTCCTAAAATTAAAAATAAAACTACACAAATGTTAATTAACACTTACAATAATTAATACCCAAGTTAAAACCTTAAAAACAAAATCACTCAAAGACAACAAATAGAATAAAAAGGTATATATATTTATGTATTTCTGATTTTTCCTTTTTAGGGCAAAATGATGGTTTAATTAATTCCTAAATGCATGATTAAATCCTAAATATGCATGCACCACATATTTTTATATTTTTCAATTAACTATAACAAGGGTAAGCATTTACGGACAAAAATAATTACCAAAATGTCACGCAAATTCTCAAAAATTTTACCCAAAGGAAGAATCGTTTTATTTTCATTTTTTTGGGAGTAATTCTTTCATAGGGCAAAAATCACGTGCTTACAGCTTCCACTCTTTGTCCGAAGCCACAAAGTGTTTTCGTGCAAAGATAAAGTGAGCGATTTTTTGCCCATCCGAATACTCCTTGTGAAGCATTTTTTGAAAAAGGTTTAACCGAACCTTTGCTTCAAAGGTTTCCTACATATCCCTGGCTAAAAGGGAATCATGTTAATGTAGTTCGGGAAGTTTTGGTAACTGGGGCTACCGGGGAATTGTGGTTCTGCTGTTACTGCCGTTGTGTGTTGTTACCACTGCCTTACCGATCTCCTTGTTACACCGTGTCAAAAGAAAACAAGAAGTTAGGCTAGACTATGAATCATAAGATCTTATCTATCTTCAACTTGTTTTTGCTGCTTTGCTTCTTTGTCGGCTTGTGCATCTTTCGCCGCTTTTCCTTTTCATAAACTTGGGGATGGCGCTGGCCTTTTGCTTTTCTGAATGTCAGTTCTCACTGTCAGGTTCGGTCCGCTGGGGATATGGCTTCCTTCATTAAGCTTTTCGGTGGTTTCTCTGGGGATACGGCTTTCTTCATCAGATTTGTTATGCTGGGCATAATTTGATGTTCAAAGGCCGTTTCTCTCGCGATTTGTCTTATCTTCTTTTTGGTTCATGCGCTTGAATTTGCGTTAGGATCTCTTGTTGCAAACTTCTGCTTTCCGGTGAGTTGCTGGTTTCAAGACCTGAAATGTAAGGACTGAAAAATATTCTGCTTGTTATACAGGTGGGCGCCTATTTATCTAAAAACATGAAAATATTCCTCTCGTTATACAGGTGGGCGCCTATTTATCTAAGACATGAAAAGTATTTCTCTCGTTATACAGGTGGGCGCCTATTTACCTAAAAATATGAAAGTATTCCTCTCGTTATACAGGTGGGCGCCTATCTATCTAAAACATGAAAAGTATTCCTCTAGTTATACAGGTGGGCACCTATTTATCTGAAACATGAAAAGTATTCCTCTAGTTATACAGGTGGGCACCTATTTATCTAAGACATGAAAGTATCCCTCTAGTTATACAGGTGGGCGCCTATTTATCTAAGAACATGAAAATATTCCTCTCGTTATATAGGTGGGCGCCTATTTATCTAAAAACATGAAAATATTCCTCTCGTTATACAGGTGGGCACCTATTTATCTAAAAACATGAAAATATTCCTCTCGTTATACAGGTGGGCGCCTATTTATATAAAAACATGAAAATATTTCTCTCGTTATACAGGTGGACGCCTATTTATCTAAAAACATGAAAATATTCCTCTCGTTATACAGGTGGGCGCCTATTTATCTAAAAACACGAAAATATTCCTCTCGTTATACAGGTGGGCGCCTATTTATCTAAAAACATGAAAGTATTCCTCTCGTTATACAGGTGGGCGCCTATTTATCTAAAAACATGAAAATATTCCTTTCGTTATACAGGTGGGCGCCTATTTATCTAAAAACATGAAAATATTCCTCTCGTTATACAGGTGGGCGCTTATCTAAAACATGAAAAGTATCCCTCTAGTTATACAGGTGGGCGCCTATTTATCTAAAAACATAAAAGTATTCCTCTCATTATACAGGTGGGCGCCTATTTATCTCAGACATGAAAAAGTATTCCTCTAGTTATACAGGTGGGCGCCTATCTATCTAAAACATGAAAGTATTCCTCTAGTTATACAGGTGGGCACCTATTTACCTTAAAACATGAAAGTATTCCTCTCGTTATACAGGTGGACGCCTATCTATCTAAAACATGAAAGTATTCCTCTAGTTATACAGGTGAGCGCCTATTTACCTAAAAACATGAAAGTATTCCTCTCGTTATACAGGTGGGCGCCTATCTATCTAAAACATGACAGTATTCCTCTAGTTATACAGGTGAGCACCTATCTATCTAAAACATGAAAATATTTGAGTTTGTTTCCTCGTTCCTCTGAGAAATTTTGACAAATGGCAGAAAATTTTCTGCCCCCGTTTTGGTGATCTTCCTTGTGGCGTGTCTTTCTGCCATCATCAACCTTTATTTTCCTGTAGAAATCAAAGAAAATCTTGTTAGTTTAAAACACGGTGAGTGATCGTGTCACTCCCGCTGGGGATGGTTTTTTTTTTCATTCCTTCTCCCTTGCTCTGCGCTCCCGAAACTGGTTGGGGATAACGTTACTTGCTGGGGATACTATTTTTGCTGGGGATGGTTTTTCCATTTATCCCTTCCCTGCTTTTTTGTTTCAAAACATGCTGGGGGAGTCTTCTTCGACTCCAAAACTACTCCCTTCAAAATTTTATTTTCCCTCAGTACTGCAGGGGGTAAAATGTTATCATCTGGGGATAACGTTATTGAGGATAGGACTGTTGGGGTTATTTTGCTGCGGATCAATTCTCTCTTTCTCCTTCTCCCCTTCTGTGTTGTCTGACCACCTTGGAACTTGGTCAGTGATCTATCGAAGTTCTGCTGGGGATCCTCTTAGAACTTGGTCCATAAGTTCCTCAACTGTTGTTTTCCGCTTTTCTCCATGTTCCCCTTAACTTTCTAGGCCAGTTTGTCATTCGGTCTTGCAACAAACGCCTTTTGTCTTATTGCCTTGTCTTTGGCCTGTCCCCTTCGCATTTTGCTTTGTACCATTTTGGCCACTGGTAGTAAACTCTGAAAAATCCTTCTCAAAACAAATTTATGGAAAAAGTCTTTTTAGACAAAGAAATGAAAAGATAGAAAAAGAGAAAAATCTTTCTGAACAAATGTTGGGGGAGAAGAAAAGGAAAGAACTTATCTGGATGGTATGACTGGTCCCAACGATCATGTCGTGCATTCCGGATTAATCGACCCAGTCTATTTGTATCAATCAATCTTCCTGATGGCCTCATTTGCCGGGAATAACCCGACGCCTAACTTTTGCCATATGCGGATTCTTTCTGCCGATCTCATCTTGTCGCCTCATTGTGCCCTTCGAGGGGTTTTCACTAATAAGACTCTCCTTTCTCTCAGCTCCCGTCGCCTTATGGTGCCTGTGAAGGTTTTCACTGATAAGACTCTCTCGTTTTATTTCTCTCATCTTTCGTCGCCTTATGGTGCCTGTGAAGTTTTTCACCGATAAGAATCTCTCATTTTATTTTATTTTTCAGCTGGGGATTGGAGTGTTTCCGATATGACTCTCTCTGCTGGGGATTCTTTTCGGCTGTCAATTCATTTCCAGTTTATGATCCTCTTCTTTTGCTGGGGATCAGAGTGTTGTTCCCGACTTCTGTTTGCATGACTTGGCACTTCTCGGATACTAATCGGAAGGTCCTTTTTTTGGACATCGATATTGGTTTTGTGTGGGGTTAAAAGAAAAGCTATCAAAAATTCAAAAAAATAACTTTGATGGGTGAAACATTACAACTCTTGGAATCAAAACTCTTTTGAAACTTTAAACATAACTTCTGCCCCAGTTTTCTTTGCTTGGGGGATTTTTATTTTTTGTTACACTATGACCGAGCCGTGAGGCGCCTACGTATCCTTCTTTGAGGAATCAGGTCAAACATAGTTCCCACCGATTCCTTTGTTTTTCTTGTGACTTTTCTCTTGTTTCATTTTTCATTATTATTATTTTTTCATTAGTGACTCCAAAAGAGGGGTATGAAAGAATAATAAGGCTTAAAGGGGGAAGCAAAGGTTAAAAGTGTTTGGATAGAAGAAAGAATTGCCTCCGTCATTTCATTATCCAATAAGTTCCAAGTACAAACAAACGAACAAATAACTATTATAATCAAAGAAATTACGCATAATATCTCTTGACTACATCAGAATTGATAGCCATGTCGACGCACCTTCCTTCGATATCTGTCAGACATAAAGCGCCGTTGGATAACACTCTGGTCACAACATAAGGCCCTTGCCAATTTGGGGCGAACTTGCCTTTTGCTTTGATCTGGTGTGGGAGGATCCATTTCAATACTTGCTGCCCTACTTCAAATTTTCTGGGGCGCACATTCTTATTGTATGCTCTTGCCATTCTCTTCTGATACAACTGGCCATGACACACTGCTGCCAATCTTTTTTCATCTATTAAGTTCAACTGCTCCTGTCGAGCTTTGACCCATTCATCGTCGTCAATCCCGGCTTCAGTGACAATCCGGAGGGACGGAATTTCGACCTCTGATGGTATCACTACTTCAGTTCCGTATACCAATAAATAAGGAGTTGCACCTACTGAAGTTCGAACTGTAGTGCGATAACCCAACAAGGCAAAGGGTAATTTCTCATGCCATTGTCTAGATCCTTCTACCATATTCCTTAGTATCTTCTTGATGTTCTTATTGGCTGCTTCAACTGCTCCATTCGCCTTGGGACGATATGGGGTGGAATTGCGGTGTGTAATCTTAAACTGTTGACATACCTCCCTCATCAAATTGTTGTTAAGATTTGCACCATTATCCGTGATGATCACTTTTGGGACCCCAAATCTACAGATGATATGGGAGTGAACAAAATCCACCACTGCCTTCTTGGTTACCGACTTGAAAGTTTTAGCTTCAACCCACTTAGTGAAGTAGTCGATGGTCACTAGAATGAACCTATGGCCGTTGGTCGCTGCCGGCTCAATAGGCCCAATGACATACATGCCTCATGCAACAAATGGCCATGGCGCTGACATTGTATGCAATTCTATTGGCGGAGAATGAATCAAATCTCCGTGTATCTGACATTGATGGCATTTCCGCAAGAAATTGATACAATCACGCTCCATAGTGAGCCAGTAATACCCTGCTCGAATGATCTTCTTTGCCAATACATATCCGCTCATATGTGGCCCACAGACTCCAGCGTGCACCTCCGCCATAACTGTCGTGGCTTGACCGGCGTCTACGCATCTCAACAATCCCAAATTTGGGGTTTTTTTGTACAACACTCCTCCACTGAGGAAGAACCCATTTGACAATCGCCAAATGGCTCTTTTTTGTTCTCCGGTGGCCTACTCCGGGTATATCCCCATCCTGAGGTACTCCTTTACGTCATGAAACCATGGCTCGCAATCCACTTCTTACTCTACCATGTTGCAATAAGCATGCTGATCTCGAACCTGAATGTGTAATGGGTCAACATGAATTTTATCGGGGTAGTGTAGCATTGATGCTAAGGTGGACAATGCATCGGCAACCTCATTATGAACTCTTGGGTTGTGTCTGAATTCCACTGATCGAAATCGCTTGCTCAAATCGTGCAAACATTGTCGATATGGTATGAGTTTCAAATCCCGTGTTTCCCATTCACCCTAAATCTGATG
Source organism: Nicotiana sylvestris (assembly GCF_000393655.2). Classification (NCBI taxonomy): domain Eukaryota; kingdom Viridiplantae; phylum Streptophyta; class Magnoliopsida; order Solanales; family Solanaceae; genus Nicotiana; species Nicotiana sylvestris. The sequence goes on from NC_091067.1 coordinate 152,383,896, forward strand.
CACCAGGAGGTCCGAGTCTCCCAAGACCAAAACGTCCTGGACATCCATGCCTGCATCTAGTCGCAAACCCAAAATGCATGCCTCATACTCAGCCATGTTATTGGTACAATAGAAACGCAGCTGGGCTGTAACAGGATAATGACGTCCTGTTTCAGAAATAAGTACCGCTCCTATTCCAACTCCCTTCGCGTTTGCGGCTCCATCAAAGAAAAGCTTCCAACCTGATTCCTCGGGTAATTCCAGCTCACCAACATGCATTACTTCCTCATCCAGAAAATACGTCCTCAATGGCTCGTATTCTTCATCAACAGGATTCTCAGCCAAGTGATCGGCCAGCGCTTGGGCTTTCATGGTCGTCCTCGTCACATAGACGATATCAAACTCTGTGAGTAAAATTTGCCATTTTACTAACCTCCTTGTAGGCATAGGCTTCTGGAAAATGTACTTTAATGGATCCAAACGGGAAATGAGGTAAGTAGTATACGAGGACAAATAGTGCTTCAATTTCTGAGCCACCCAAGTTAGGGCGCAACATGTCCTTTCGAGTTGAGTGTACTTGACCTCATATACTGCAAACTTCTTGCTAAGATAATAGATGGCTTGCTCTTTCCTTCCTGTAATGTCGTATTGCCCCAACACGCAGCCAAACGAATTCTCCAAGACTGTTAGATAAAGAATTAATGGTCTCCCCGGCTCAGGCGGGACCAACACAGGTGGATTTGACAGATACACCTTGATTTGGTCAAACGCTTCTTGACATTCAACTATCCATTCTACCGCAACATCTTTCTTCAGCAGCCGAAATATGGGCTTACAAGTCGCCGTGAGTTGAGCGATGAACCTGCTGATGTAATTTAGTCTTCCCAACAGACTCATCACCTCCGTTTTGTTCTTTGGTGGTGGAAAATCCTGGATGGATTTGATCTTGGACGGGTCTAACTCAATACCCCGTCGACTGACGATGAATCCTAATAACTTTCCTGATGGAACCCCAAAGGCACATTTGGCCGGGTTGAGCTTAATATCATACCTTCGGAGTCTTTGAAAGAACTTCCTTAGGTCTGCTACATGGTCTTCCTGATGCCAGGACTTTATGATCACATCATCTACGTACACTTCAATTTCTTTGTGTATTATGTCATGAAACACAGTAGTCATTGCTCTCATGTATGTTGCCCCAGCATTCTTCAATCCAAGTGGCATTACCCGGTAGTAGTAAGTTCCACATGGCGTAATGAAAGCCGTATTTTCCGCATCTTCTTCGTCCATTAAGATCTGATGATATCCTGCATAGCAGTCCACAAAGGATCCGATCTCACGCCCAGCGCAATTATCGATCAAGATATGGATATTGGGCAATGGAAAATTATCCTTAGGACTTGCCTTGTTGAGATTGCGGTAGTCGACACATACCCTGATTTTCCCATCCTTCTTCGGCACTGGCACCACATTGGCCAAGCAATTGGGATATCGAGTGACCCGAATAACTTTTTCCTGCAGCTGCTTGGTCACTTCTTCTTTGATTTTCACACTCATATCCGTCTTAAACTTCTTCATTTTTTGCTTGACAGGGGGGTATGCCGGGTCCATGGGCAATTTGTGAACCACTAGATCGGTATTTAATCCCGGCATATCATCATATGACCACGCAAAAACATATTTGAACTCAATGAGGGCTTTGATTAATTCCTCCCTGATGTTTGGCTCAATGTGAATGTTGATTTTGATTTCTCTGATGTCATCTGCATCCCCTAGATTGACAGCTTCAGTGTCATTCAGATTAGGCTTGGGTTTCTCTTCAAACTAGCACAATTCTCTATTTATTTCTTCGAAGGATTCATCCTCATCGTATTCGGACTCATCATCATAACCGATCTCTTGTACAATTAAGTCAGAGTCAGATTGATTTTTTAGACTAGGTCGAAGATCCGTTGTGCATGCCATGTCATTAGAACCAGTAAAAAGAGAACTGTTCAGAAAAGAAAAGAATAAAACAAAATTAAAACAAAACAAGAATAGAGAATTTTATTAAAATGCGGGATAACAGGGTTCACACTTTACAAAATAAAATGAGATTTGGATTACACCCTGGAATAATCCGAAAAACAAGAAAGAAAAATCAAAGCCTACTACCAGGACTCCCCGGGTAGGAAGAGGAGTAACCGTCCAATTGTTGGTATTGGCCTCAGGCCCCACAAACTGTATGTCTACTCTGCTAGAACCCTCTCCAACTTCTATCACATTGACATCAGCGAACAACCTCTTGAAGTTCTGATTCAAATCCCCGTCCGTCCCAATCAATGGTCCGAGAATTTTCGGGACCGGTGACCCCTTGGCACTTGCTCTGACAAAGGATCTGGAGAGACGCGGAATTGGTTTGGGAAGAACCCAAACTCTCCTCTTCATTTTCCGCGCTCGCTTTACATCTTCCGCAGTAGGTTTGAACCCCAGTCCAAAGGTCTCTAAATTCTTGGGCAAGGAGACAGGTTGAACAATCTCCTGAAGCTCACCCCAGGCCTTTTCCTGGCACAAACCCATTACCCAACATCTATGAAACCATCATGACGGTTGTGGAAGCTACCCTGGGGTGTGGAATTCTTTTACCCTCGGGAATTTTGTTTGTTGATACTGCATCAAAAATCTGGTAAACCCATGGACCTTTGTCACCGTTGGTTTCTATGAATGGTACAATGGCACCTCCCATGGTGCACGCAGTGTCTTCCCCATGCAGCACGACATCTTGTCTGTCCCATTCAAACTTGACCATTTGATGCAATGTGGATGGTACTGCTTTGGCCGCGTGGATCCACGGTCATCCCAACAACAGGTTATAAGATACCGCGGCATCTAATACCTGGAACTCTATAGTAAACTTGACCGGGCCGATGGTTAACTCGAGTATAATATCCCCCACGGTGTCCGTTCCACTTCCGTCAAATCCTCGAACGCAAATGTTGTTCTTATGGATTCTACCATGGTCAATCTTCAACTGGTTCAGTGTGGATAATGGACAAATATTGGCACTTTAACCGTTATCCACCAATGCCCGAGTAACTGCCGAATCTTCACATTTGACCGCCAAGTAGAGAGCTTAATTATGTTCCGTGCCCTCCACTGGCAGATCGTCATCAGAGAACGTTACCCTGTTTACCTCAAAAATTTTGTTGGCAATCGTTTCAAGGTGGTTCACTGAAATTTCATTGGGCACATGAGCTTCATTCAGTATCTTCATCAGGGCCCGGCGATGCTCATCCGAATGGATCAATAGTGATAACAACGAGATCTAGGCCGGTGTTTTCTTCAATTGTTCGACCACGGAGTAATCCTGCACTTTCATCTTTTTCAAGAATTCCTTCGCCTCTTCTTCTGACACGGGTTTCTTTGTTACTGCTGGGTTGGACCTTCTCAACTCCACGGGAGTAAAACACCGTCCCGATCGAGTCAGTCCATGCGCCTCACAACTATCCTCCTCCACTTGCTTTCCCTTGTACACTACCACTGCCTTTTCATACTTCCAAGGCACAGCCTTGCTATCAATCACTGGCAATTGGACTACCGGCTTTATAATGACTGGTTCCCTACAGACCCCCTTCACAACAACTACGGGTGCAGATGATGCTCCCGATACTACCAATTTGGCTGGCTCTGGTTTCTTTGTTGTGGTGGATGGATTCTTCCCTAATATCACCACTGGCTTGACATCTTCCCCCTTCAACTGTACCCCTGCTTCCCCACCGGTCGATTTTTATTTTGGAGTGGCACGAATCATCATCACTGTCTGTGAGGGTTTCTTGGGCTCCCTTCCTTTGTGCACCAGCTCGATCATGTAAGCTTCGTGGTGCACTGGCAATGGGTTTTGGTTGATGTTGGGTGCCTCTGACGTCTGACCTCGATCTTGTTGGCGTCAATAAGATCTTGTTTTCACGCTTCAACCTACATTTTTCGGTATCATGCCCTAGCATTCCTGAGCAGTACTCGCAGCTTATCGATTGGTCCACATTTTGGGGTAGGGGGTTTGGCCACCTAAGCTCGACAGGACTCAACAAACATAACTGCCTCAACTTGTGGAACAAGGCGATATAGGTTTCTCCCAACACAGTAAAGGCTTTCTGCCTCTGTAGCCTTTCATTTCTAGAAGCCTGATTTCCTCGAAAGCCTACCCCTGGAGGGTTCCTGTAGGCCCTTGGTGGAGGATAGACATTTTGCGGTGGAGGGTATGTGTTCTGTGGAGGTGTATATGCGTTTTGGGGAGCCGGCGCGTGCCATTGCAGGCGAACCAGAGGCTGAGTGTATGTTTGGGCTTGGTGCACAGAGAAGTGTGGTTCTTGAGGTGGATAGTAGTGTTGTGGCGGGCTGTATGGATAATTTGGATTGTGGAGTCTGGGTTGGTTGTAGTATGGTTTGCCGGACCTGGACCAACTGCCTGCCTCAACCGTGGAAACTTCTTCTTTCTTTTTCCTCCCCAATGCACCTCTCGTGCCGCTCTGAATAGCCTGGGTCGTTGCCTTGAGCGCTGAGTAATTCAGGATTTTATCGGACCTCAGCCCCTCCTCTATCATAACCCCTATCTTTACTACTTTATTGAAGGATTTTCCAACCGTCGTCACCAAGTGACCAAAGTAAGTTGGATCCAGCGTTTGCAGGAAGTAGTCCACCATTTCCCCCTCTCTCATGGAAGGATCAACCCTGGCTGCCTATTCTCTCCAGCGGAAACCGAACTCAGGAAAGCTCTCCCCATGCTTCTTTCCAGTCCTCAGTAATGTGAGACGGTCAGGGACTATCTCGAGATTGTATTGGAAGTGACCTACGAAAGCCTGAGCTAGATCATCCCAAGTGTACCACCTGCTGGGATCTTGTCTGGTATACCATTCCAATGCTGATCCACTTAAGCTTTGACCAAAGTAAGCTATCAGTAGCTCATCTTTGCCGCTTGCTTCTCTTATTTTTCTACAAAAGCCCCATAAATGTGTCATAGGATCACCGTGCCCTTCGTATAAGTCAAACTTGGGCATCTTGAATCCTGCAGGGAGTTGGACGTCCGAAAAAGGGCATAGATCCTTGTAGGCCACGCTGACCTGGTTGCCCAATCCGTGCATGCTCCTGAAGGATTGCTCCAGGCTTTTGAACTTCCTCATTACCTCATCCTGCTCTAGAACCTTAGCTGGCTTTTCAATCTCCGCCGGGACCTCCAAGTGTGTATTATAGGTATGGGGTTCTGGTGCATTGAATGTGGGTTCAGGGGGATAGTATTGCGCATCGTGAGCTTGAAACAACGGCTCGCTAGTTGATCTTTGCAGTGTGGCTGGTGTGGGTCCCATAAAAGCGGGAACATTTGGTGGTGGGAAATGTTGATGGGGTGGTGGAGCTTGGGAATCATAGGGGCTTCTCCCCTGATAATAGTGGTGATTCGGGAGGCTTGTTGAAGGGCCGGGGTGAGGGTATTCCGGCATATGCCCTAGTGTAGGAGTAACGGGTGGTTCAGGGCTCTTTTGTACTTTAGCCAAGGCTAACTGCATCGCGTTCATTTCCAATCCGATCCTCTCTATCTTCTCCATTGCCTCTTTCATCAACTAGCTCACTGGACTTTCTTCCTCGACACTATTTTCTGAAGTAGTCATGATTATTGGTACAGGTCCCTTGGATCTGGTTTGATAATGATGTGATGCCAGAACGCTTTAACAACTAACTGTCTGGTATTTTTGGAAAACAACAAACTTGTTAGCGTTAGAGTTTAACAGATTTGGTAATTGCACGTTGGGGATGCAATGTTCCTAAGCAGTTAACCATTTCTAACATGTTTTTGCTTCAACCGCATGCGTCATCCCGGCTTGCTTTATTTGTGCCTTTAAAGTGTTTTGGGAACCCTTCGATTTCCTCTCTATTATTTTTCTTTTCTTCTTTCCTTTTTTCCTCTTTTTCTTTTCTTTCTTTTTTTCTTTTTTTTTTCTTTTCTTTCTTTTTAGTGGTGGTCGAATCTTATGTGGATTGCCTACATATCACGTCCCCGCGTGAATCAGACCGGGCATAGTTCTGCCACAAAGTAAAGACACAATTTTTTTTTGGAATCATTCAATTCATCACCAAAATTTGCTATTACAAACTACTTATTTTAAACAAAGAACAGCAAAATACAAATTCCAAAATTCTTAACCTGACTCGATGAAAAGAAAAAAAAACAGCATATGAAAAGATAACGGACCCATAAAGTCAACAAAAAAGACTCGAACTAGGGATACATTAAAGATTTCAACTTTGGTGCTCGCGAGGCATCGTTCGGCCTTTCCGCGGGCTTTGGTGTAAGAACCCTTTGTAAGTTTTTCAACTCATTCATGATCCGGTGGACGTATCCCATGACGGAGGCAAGTAGGGTATCACGAGGCATTTGCTCACATGCTAAGCATCTTATGTAGATGTAGTGCCCAATCTCGTCAATCCTACCTCGGATGTTGTCCCTTTCCCTGAATAATTGCTTTATTCGCCGGTTTTTTAGTCCCAGTGCTTGAGCATTATCGGCGAGTCGATCCTGGAACCTCTCCATTTGTTTTTCCATTCTGGCCATCACATCATAACAGCGCCTTCTGTCAGCTTGGGTATCTCGGGCTTGTTTAAAGACCCGCTCCTGAAGAGTGGAGTTTGTTTCTCTTAATAGTCCAATGCTCATTTCATAATCCCTTATGACTTGTTGTAGATGCTTTCTCCGTGCCATTGTACCTTTTGCCCATCTGACCTGCATTCTCGCTATGCAAGCCTCGGATCTCTCCAAGTCCTCTCGGCTTTTGCTGACCTGACTCCTCAGCTCTGCTATCAACCTCTTGTTGGACCGACTTTTCTGTTGGTCACCAGCATTCTTTCTGTCTTGGCGGATTCGGGCTCTCAGGGCCTTATTTTCTTGAGTCAACTTGCTTTTCTCTCCTGTATCAGCATCAATTTGCACCCTGCTTTGGTATTTTAGCCCCTCAATTTGTTGTTTTAGCTTGCCAATCTCGATCCGATATTCTTTCTCTTTTGCTAGCCAACCCCATTGTGCTTGCGATGATTCTACAAAGTCTTGGACGTGAGCTCTCTTAGTTGGTCTCTGGTGCTCAAGCTCTCTTCTGTACCATGTGAGGTATTTTGGCGACACTTCACCTTTTGCCCGGTCTTGTACACGAGTATCTTCTTTCAGGGTTTGACATTCATTCCAGATTCTCCGAACGACTGCTTCAGGGAACTGCCCACCAGGCCCGATTTCGACCACCTGGCCACTAAGATCCTCTTCCTTTGGGACTATTTGGCATCGCCCCAACTGCCTCAATACTCTGTATGGCGCATAGGGCTGGATACTTTGGAGACCCATCAACAACAAATGAGATTCGGCGGCTGACATGTGTATGATCTCATCTATGGGTAGCCACCCAAATGCCCATTCTATCTGGTTTGCCGAGACGGAACGCAGCAGAGTGACCCATTCAGCGACCCCTTCTGGCAGGCTGAACCCGTCAACCCTTGTGGAAAACTTTTTTATACAAGTCTTTTGTGATGACCCATATTTCAGAAACTGAGGGCGATGACATAGGTGTTCTATCATCCACATTTGCAGTAGTATATTGCAACCCTCAAAGAAACCTCCTCCGGTTTTGCAAACAGTGAGAGCGCGGAAGATGTCTGCTATTATCATCGGTGCCAGAGTGTTGTTGTCTTGTTTGAGCAAAGTGCTGATGACCCCAGCTACTTCTATGTTAATTTTCCCATCCTTTCAAGGGAATACCAGAAAACCCAGAAAGGCCACCATAAAAGCAATACACCTATGTCTTTCCCATTTCAGCCGGTTTTCCCCGCTGCAGATCTTGCCCTCGGGATTGTTGAACCCTCCAAGATGACCGTACCTGTCGTACAGGAATGCCAAACTACAAAAACCCTCTGATAATTCTGGGTTGTGTATAATTCTGCGGATCTTCACGGTGTCTAAGAACCTGTGTATGGTCACGGTCTTTGGTGCAATAAGATATTGCTCTCTCATAGGGATTTTAGGACATCCGATGTACCCTGCCAGTTCCTCTAGTGTCGGTGTGAGCTCAAAGTCTGAGAAATGAAATACATTGTGTGATGGGTCCCAAAATGAAATTAACGCCCTTATAATGTCCCCTCGTGGATCAATGTCCAGTAATCCAACCAAGTTTCCTAAGTATATCTTGACTGTATTTCGCCCTGATTCTTCCAAGTCGTTCCACCACATGCGTAAGCCCAAAGGGATCCTGTTTATAATGGTCCCATATGAATTCCTACTCGTGCTCATTCTTCACATTTGTTAAGGTGATTTAGACAAAAGCAAAATCTTTATTTGACTCAAAAACTAATTTTCCCATTTTCCCTAATTTTGAGAAAAGAAAGACTGATTTTCCAAATACGGCCTTTCAACTCTTCAAGGATGAAGATTTTAAGGCTGTGGGGATTTAACTGGCCAAAAGGTAAGAAGAATGGCCAAAGGCGGCTGTTTATGCAAAGACAGCCTTCCGGCGTCCCTTTAGGGAACATTCGGCTATTTTTGCAAAATGGCATCGCCTGACTCTTTTATGAAAGTAGCAATATTTTGTCATTTTTTCCTGGTCGTTTTTGCAAAATGGGAAGTGAGACCCTGTCGCACCTCCTTTTTCCGCACCCGCGAGGGTGCAAGGGAGTTTTTCCAATTAAAGGACAATCGAGACGGGATTGGTTTATTTATTTCAGAGTCGCCACTTGGGAGATTTAGGGTGTCCCAAGTCACCAATTTTAATCCCGAATCGAGGAAAAGAATGACTCCATATTACAGTCTGCGTACCAGAAATCCGGATAAGGAATTCTGTTAACCCGGGAGAAGGTGTTAGGCATTCCCGAGTTCCGTGGTTCTAGCACGGTCGCTCAACTGTTATATTCGGCTTGATTGTCTGATTTTATACAAATATGAACTTATGTGCAAATTTTATCTTTTAACCGCTTTATTATTATTGTTTTTAAAAGAAATATGAACATCGCTTAAAACACGTCTTTGGACTGCGTTACATGAAATGCACCCACAATCCGGAACACGTTTTATTTGATGTTTTGGGATTTGGATTCGGGTCGCATGAAATGCACACCCAGGCTTAAGAAAGTAAAATATTAAACACGCGCCTAAAGAGACTATCGCGTTATTATTTTGGGGAAGACCGTGAAATTCGCTAAACGGTCCTTCCGAATTCTAATTAAACCATACATTTTGTGAGGGCCCCGCAATCTATACGTTTTATTTGGCGAGGCTCGTCTCATTTTTATTTTTACAGGATAAACCTACAATGACTATATTTTCTATTAAGTTCGTCTCTAAACTAAAAGAAAATCTCTTAATTATTTACATGCTGAAAAACGTAACTTATTAGTTATTAGTTTACGGCTAATGCGAATGGAAAATTGCGATCGAGTTTGTACAAAGAAAAACTGCTTTCATTTTATATTCTGTTATTCAATAATACTAGAACATGAGATTGACCATAATATCAAAAACAGATTAATTATTCTCCGTAATTTAAAATAACATTATTAGATGAAGAAAGTATACATATGCAACCTCATTATTCATTAATCATTCAACTACATCTTTATACGAAGAAAGAAAAATTATATTCAACCACAAATCTAAACAGGAGGAATTCAACAGGAACAAAGCCTGATTAATATTTCATTTTTTGCTTCAAGCCGAGATTGTACAAATGTGTACCTGGAAACAGCAGTACAAGAACAAAAGAAGGAGAAGTCAGCAGCAGTAATAACACAGCAACAGCAGATTCAGCAACATCGCAAACCAGTACAGTAGGAATAGCAGAAAACCCAGGAGACTATAAACGACTCCAAGTATAGTGAAGAAGTAAAAGGCAGGAAGGTTCTGACTATTTCAGATCTTAAGCGAGGCAATGAAGCAGTAACTATTCTTTTTCAACTTCAAAACTCTCCAAAATGAATTCTGCCCCTGTATATTCAGTGTATACAGAATGTATATCGGGTGTATACTTCTCACTCCGCCCCCTTTTTTTTCTTCTCTCTATCTAGTTTTTCCTCTCTTTTTTCCACCCTTCTTCCTAAATTTTCTCTTCTATTTATAGCAAAATTTTCGAAATTTTCAGATTTGTTTTTTATTATTTTATTATTTTTTTAATTAAAAGAAATCCCACTTACAAATTGCTTTTATTTTTTTAGAAAAAGAAATCCCACCTTTATTTACTTTTATTTTTAAAATTCCAACTTTAATTACTTTATCTTATTTAAAATCCCACTTTTTATTTTTTTAAAAGAGAATCTCACTTTATTTAACTTTTCTTTAAAAAATAAACCACTATCTTTTCTTTTTCTTTTAAAAATGCTACTTTCAATTACTTTAAATTTTTTAAATTTTCAGATATCTTTATATTTATTTTTTAATTCCAACCTTCTTTTACTTTTAAATTTTTTAAAACTTTTTACTTTTTTTTTTAAATTTTCTACATTCTTTTACTTTTTTTTATTTTTTTATTTTTTATTTTTTTAAAATCATTTCCGAAATTACTATATATATATATATATATATATATATATATATATATATTTTTTTTTTAAATAAAAATAATAAATAAAATAAAATATTTTCGGATTTTTTTATATATATAAAAAAACAAAAAATAAAACTATTAATAGTGATAATTCACTTTTTTTTTTTTTTTGGTTTTGTTTTGTGTTGGACAAAAATGAAGAAGGGGTGTTGGGTTAATGGACTGGGTCGACCCAGTTCGAAATGGACTGGGTCGTAGGGAAGATTGGGCCATTTTTTGGGCCTATAGCTTGAAATTGAAGAAGAGGCCCAATTCCGACTTTCTTTATATTTTCGCTCTCTTTTCTTCTTTTATTTTTCTAAAACTAAATTATAAAAATACTTAAACTATTATTAAGAACTAAATTAAGTTATAAAGGCGCAAATTAACTCCCAATAACAATTAACGCACAATTAAGTATTAATTAAGCATAAAATTGTATATTTGGACATTAAATGCTAAAAATGCAAACGATGCCTATTTTTGTAATTTTTAATTTTTGTAAAACAATTTTAATTACTAACAATTGTAGAATTAAATCCTACATGCAAAATGCGACATATTTTTGTATTTTTTATTAATTTAGCGAATAAACACGCACAGACAAATACAAATAATTCTTCAAAATATCACAAAATTGTACACCAAAGAAAAATCATTTTATTTTTGAATTTTTTGGGAGTAATTCTCATATAGGGCAAAAATCACGTGCTTACAGCTGCCCCTCTTTGCCCGGAGACACGAAGGGTTTTCGTGCAAAGATAAAGCGAGCGATTTTTGCCCATCCGAGTACTCCGTTGAAGCATTTTTTTGAAAAAGATTTGACCGAACCTTTGCTTCAAAGGTTTCCTACATATCCTGGGCTAAACAGGAATCAGGTCAATGTAGTTCGAGAAATTTTGGTAGCTGGGACTACCGTTGGACTGCAATGTTACTGTTGTTGCATGCTATTACTACTGCTTACCGATCTCCTTGTTACACCGTGCTTAAAAAAACAAGAAGCTAGGCTAGAGTACAATTTGTTTTTGTTGCCTTGCTTCCTTGTCTGCTTGCATTTCTTTCGGTGCTTTACTTCTTTTGACACATGTACTTGAGTTTGTACTGTGACCTCTTGTTGCAACCTTCTGTTTCCCGGTGCCGGGGAATTTTATTGTTTCCTGCTGGGGATTCCTATTGTAACCCTCTGTTTTATTGTCCTCTGACTTGATTTTGAAATGTATGCCTCTGTTATCTGGGCGGGCTCCCAATTTTAATACTTGAAAATTAAAGACTTGAAATGTATGCCTCTGTTATCTGGGCGGGCTCCCAAGTTCAATGCTTGAAAATTAAAGACTGAAATGTATGCCTCTGTTCTATGGGCGGGCTCCCAACTTCAACAACAACTTTAAAAATGAATGTCATTCCTCTCTTCAACCAATACATCGCCATTCTGTTCTTCAGAGGGGGCTCCTGATTTCAACAACTTTAAAAAATAAAATCCTATTCGAGGGCGGATGAACCCGAAATATCCTATTCGAGGGCGGATGAACCCAAAATATCCTATTCGAGGGCGGATGAACCCAAATATCCTATTCGAGGGCGGATGAACCCAAAATATCCTATTCGAGGGCGGATGAACCCAAAATATCCTATTCGAGGGCGGATGAACCCAAAATATCCTATTCGAGGGCGGATGAACCCAAAATATCCTATTCGAGGGCGGATGAACCCATATATCCTATTCGAGGGCGGATGAACCCAAAATATCCTATTCGAGGGCGGATGAACCCAAAATATCATGTTCGAGGGCGGATGAACCCAAATATCCTATTCGAGGGCGGATGAACCCAAATATCCTATTCGAGGGCGGATGAACCCAAATATCCTATTCGAGGGCGGATGAACCCAAATATCCTATTCGAGGGCGGATGAACCCCAAATATCCTATTCGAGGGCGGATGAACCCAAAATATCCTATTCGAGGGCGGATGAACCCAAATATCCTATTCGAGGGCGGATGAACCCAAATATCCTATTCGAGGGCGGATGAACCCAAATAATCCTATTCGAGGGCGGATGAACCCAAAATATCCTATTCGAGGGCGGATGAACCCAAAATATCCTATTCGAGGGCGGATGAACCCAAAATATCCTATTCGAGGGCGGATGAATCCAAAATATCCTATTCGAGGGCGGATGAACCCAAAATATCCTATTCGAGGGCGGATGAACCCAAAATATCCTATTCGAGGGCGGATGAACCCAAAATATCCTATTCGAGGGCGGATGAACCCAGAATATCCTATTCGAGGGCGGATGAACCCAGAATATCCTATTCGAGGGCGGATGAACCCAGAATATCCTATTCGAGGGCGGATGAACCCAGAATATCCTATTCGAGGGCGGATGAACCCAGAATATCCTATTCGAGGGCGGATGATCCCAAAATATCCTATTCGAGGGCGGATGATCCCAAAATATCCTATTCGAGGGCGGATGATCCCATTTTCAACATCTTGGAATTGTCTTACCTCCGACTGTTTTTCTCCAAATCTTGTTGTCTTGCTATCTCTTAAAACTTGAATTGATTTCCTTGTTCTTCTGAGAAAATTTTCGACCATGGCAGAAAATCTTCTGCCCCAGTTTTGATGCTTTTCCTTGTTCTCCAGGTGGACGCCTGACTTCTGATATTTCAACTGTTCTTCCTTGTTCTCCACGTGGACGCCTGACTGTTAATTCAATTCTTCATCCTTGTTCTCTAGATGATTGCTATTTCTTTTCTTCATCCTTGTTCTCCAGGTGGACGCCTGATTGTTGTTTCTTTCATTGCTCTTCCTTGTTCTCCAGGTGGACGCCTGATTTCTGATATTTCATTGCTCTTCCTTGTTCTCCAGGTGGATGCCTGATTACTAATACTTCAACTACTCATCCTTGTTCTCCAGGTGGATGCCTGATTGCTGTTTCTTTCATTGCTCTTCCTTGTTCTCCAGGTGGACGCCTGATTTCTGATATTTCATTGCTCTTCCTTGTTCTCCAGGTGGATGCCTGATTACTAATACTTCAACTACTCATCCTTGTTCTCCAGGTGGATGCCTGATTGCTGGGGATAATACCACTGGGGGAGTCTCCTTTCTTTCCTTCCTTCAAATTCAATTTTTTTTTCTTTTTTCTTTTTTTTTCTTTCTTAACACTGCTGGGGATAAAAGTGTTATCTTCTTGGGATAACGTTGTTGAGGATAACGCTGCTGGGGAATTTTATCCCTTCAAATCGATGCTTCATTCTTCTGGAAGTTGCTGGGGAGGATAATGGCTCTTTGCTTTTCTGAGCACAAATGTCATCTCTTTGTTTTGTCTGCTGGGGATCAACTTCCTCCATTGGAAGCTTATTATGTTGGGGGAAACCCTGGTTCAAAGACCACTTCCTTGGTGCTATCTTTATTCTTCCCCAAATGGGTACCTGATTTCCAGAAAATTTTCTAACTGAAAAGAAAATTTTCTGCCCCAGTTTGCATTTTCCCTTATGGTCTTCACTGCCATTCCATTTACCTGTTTCAAACCAAACAAAATTTGTTAGTTTAAAAACCCGGTGGTTGGTTATGATACTCCTACTGGGATGGTTTTTTCCCTTTCTCCCTTCCCCACTCTATGTTGTCCGACCCTCTTGGAACTTGGTCGAAAATCTGTTGGGGATGCTCCTACATCTCGATGATCTGTCGGGGGCCCTCTTGGAATTAGGTCCACAATTTTCTCAACTGTTGTTTTCCTGTTTTTCTCCAACTTCCCCTGGAAATTTGGTCCTATTGGGATCTAGGCCCCTTTCATCATTTGGTCTTGCGACCAACTTCTTTTCTCTTTATCGCCTTATCTTTGGCGTGTCCTATTCGCATTTTGCTTTGCATCATTTTGGCAACTGGTAGTAAGCTCTGAAAATCCTTTTCAAAAACAAACTGCTGGGAAGGTAAGTCTTTTAAACCAAGAAATGAAAAAGTGATGATTTCAAAAAATAGAAAAAAGAAGAAGTCTTTCTGAACAAATGCTAGGGAAAAGGAAAGAAAAGAACTTATCTGAATGATATAACCGATTCCAACGATCATGTCGCGCATTCCGGATTAATCAACCCAGTCTATTTGTATCAATCAACCTTCCAGACGGCCTCATGTTGCTGGGGATAAACAGGCACTCAACTCTTTGCGGATCCTTCCCGCCAATCTTGTTTTGTCGCCTCATAGTGCCCTTCGAGGGGTTTTCACTAATAAGACTCTCTCATTTCTCTCAACTCCTGTCGCCTTATGGTGCCTGTGAAGGTTTTCACCGATAAGACTCTCTCATTTTATTTTATTTTTCAGCTGGGAATTGGAGTGTTGCCGATATGACTCTCTCTGTTGGGGATTCTTTCGGCTATCAATTCAGTTCCAGCTTATGATCTTCTTCTTTGCTGGGGATCAGAGTGTTATTCCCGACTTCCATTTGCATTGACTTAGCACTTCTCAGATACTGATCGGGAGGTCTTTTTTGGACATCAATAGGGATTTTTGTGTATGGCTGAAAGGAGAAGGGGGTATCAAAAGTTCAAAAATAATTTTTAGGGGTAAAATAGTACAACTCTTGGAATCAAACTTTCTTGCCAAAATTACAAGCGCCAACTTCTGCCCCAGTTTTTCTTGCTTGGGGATTTTTATTTTGTCACAATATGTTACCTTATGCACACTATGTTACACTATGACCGAGCCGTGAGGCGCCTACGTATCCTTCTTTGAGGAATCAGGTCAAACGTAGTTCCCATTCCTTTGTTTTTTTTTTGACTTTTCTTTGTTCTTATTATCATTACTTTTTTCGTTTTCATTACTGATTCCAAAAGAGGGGTATGAAAGAGTAAATAAGGCTCAAAAGGGGAAGCAAAGGTCAAAGTGTTTGGATAGAAGAAAGAATTGCCTCCGTCATTTCATTCTCTGATAAATGCTAAGTACAAACAAACAACAATTATAATTACAAGAAATCATAATATATCTTAACTGCGTCAGAATTGATAGCCATGTCGACGCATTTCCCTTCGATATCTGTTGATCATAAAGCGTCATCGGGCTTGCTCTGTTTAGATTGCGATAATCAACACACACCTCGGATTTTCCGTCGTTTTCTTCTTCTTCTTTTTTTTCATTGGCACCACATTAGCCCACCAATCAGGATATCGAGCGGCCCGAATAACCTTAGTATTCAGCTGTTTGGTCACTTCTTCCTTAATCTTCCCACTCACGTTGGTTTTGAACTTCCTCAATTTTGCTGGACGGGGGGTAATGCCGGGTCAGTGGGCAATTTTTGAACCACTAGATTGGTGCTTAAGCCCGGCATGTCGTCGTATGACCATGCAAAATGTTTTGAATTCAGTAAGTGCTTTGATTAGTTCTTCCCTGATGTTTGGTTCCATGTGGATGCTTATCTTAGCTTCCCTGATGTCATCTGCATCCCCTAGATTGACGGCTTCCGTGTCATTTGAGTTGGGCTCTTTTTTTCAAATTGGCTCAACTCTCTGTTAATTTCTTCGAAGGCTTCATCCTTATCGTATTCCGACTTATCATCACAATCTTGTACTATAAGTTCGAAATCAGATTGATTTTTTTTAGACTAGGTTGAAGATCCGTCGTGCATGCCATGTCATTAGAACCAGTAGAAAGAGAACTGTTCAGAAGAGAAAAATAAGAAGAAAAATTAAAACAAAATAAGGAATGAGGAAAAAAACTTTCACTTTATTAAAATATGGGATAGCAAGGTTTCACACTTTGGCGAGCACAAGAAAGATTTGGATTACAACCCTGGAATAATCCAGACAACAAAAAAGAAAATCAGAGCCCACTACCAAGACTCCCTTCGTATAGGAAGAGGAGTAGCCATTCAATTGTTGATTTTTGCTTTCAACCCCACAAACTGTACATCTGCCTCATTGGACCCTTTTCCCAACACCATAACTGGCTTGTTATCCACCTTTTCCAACTATACCACCGTTTTCCCACTGGTTAACATTTATTTTGAACCGACACGGATCATCATCACTGTTTGTGAGGGTTTCTTTAGCTTCCCTCCTTCGTGCATTAGCTCAATCATGTGGGTTTCAAGGTGTGCCGGCAACGGGTTCTGATTGATGTTGGGTGCCTCTGGTGTCTGAACCTCAATCTTGTTGGTGTCAATAAGATTTTGTACTGCATGTTTCAACTTCCAACATTTCTCGGTATCATGACCGAGAGCCCCCGAACAATACTCACAGCTTACCGAGTGGTCCATATTTTTGGGAAAGGGATTTGGCAATCTGGGCTCAACAGGACTCAACAAGCCTAACTGCCTTAATTTGTGGAACACGGCAGTATAGGTTTCCCCTAACTCAGTGAATGTTCTTTGTATTTTTTCATTTCTGAAAGCCTGATTTCCCCGGAAACCTACCCCTGGAGGGTTCTTGTAGGCTCTTGGTGGTGAATAGGTGTTTTGCAGTGGTGTATGTGTGTTCTGGGGAGCCGGTGCGCGCCATTGCGAGCGAACCGGAGGCTGAGTATATGTTTGGGCTTGGTTAATGGAAGAATGGGGCTCTGTAAGGTGATAGTAGTGTTGGGATGAATTGTGGTGGTAAGTTGATTGGCGAGGTCGTTGTTGATTATAGTAAGGCGGTGAACCTCTGGGTCCCGACCAAATTCCTGAACCAACTACCGCTGCTTCCTCTCTCTTCTTTCTTCCGATTTCTCCTACCCTGCCTTGAATAGCTTGAGTAGCTGCCTTAATTGCTGAATAGCTCATAATTTTATTTGTCTTGAGGCCTTCTTCCACCATACCTCCCATCTTCACTACCTCGTTGAATGATTTCCCTACCGCTGAAACCAAATGGGCATAGTAAGTTGGTTCCAAGGCTTGGAGGAAGTAGTCTACCATTTCACTCTCCTTCATAGGAGGATCCACTCTTGCTGCCTGTTCTCTCCACCGAAAACCATACTCTCTGAAACTTTCATTATGTTTCTTCTCAAATTTTGTCAAAGATAATCTATCTGGGATGATTTCCAGATTGTATTGGAAATGGTATGCGAATGCCTGTGCCAGGTCATCCCAGGTGTACCATCTCCCATGGTCCTGGCGTGTATACCACTCCAAAGCTGATCCGCTTAGACTTTGACTGAAGTAAGCCATCAATAATTCATCCTTTCCCCCAGCTCCTCGCATCTTGCTACAGAAACCCCTTAAGTGGGCTACTGGGTCGCCGTGCCCATTGTATAGGTCAAATTTAGGCATCTTGAAACCAACTGGTAATTGTACATTTGGGAACAAGCACAAATCCTTGTAAGCTACACTGACTTGCCCACCTAATCCCTGCATGTCTCGGAATGATTGTTCTAGACTTTTGACCTTCCTGAACATTTCTTCTTGTTCAGCATTTTTGGCTGGCTTGTCAATTTCGGTTGGGATATCAAAACGAGGAGCAGTTGAATGGATTTCGGAGGCTTTGAGGGTGGGCTCCGGGGGGTAATATTGGTTGTCCTGGGCCTGGAATGTAGGCTCACTAGGAGATTTGTGGAATGTAGCCGGGGGAGGTGCTACGAAAACAGGAGTCACATGTGGAGGAAAGTATGAAACTGGTTTTGGAGGTGGAGACTGCGGTGTTTGAGAGGTGGTTCCTCGGTAGTGTTGGTAAATGGGGAAATTTGGGGATAATTCAGTGGTAATATTATCCTGAGTTTGGGTCATTGATGGAGCAGGGTTAGTTGGGTAAGATAGGGGTAACTGCCCTGTAGACCAAGCCTGGTACATTTCAGCCATTTGCTGTTTGAGTTTAAACATCTCTTCTTTCATTTTCCCGACATCCATCTCCTCTAGCTCAATACCTGTGTCAACATCTGGGATAGACATACTTTCGGGTATTCGTCCTTTTGATCTCGTGTGATAATGATAATATGCCAGTATACTCTTTAGAGAAACTAACTGCTTGAATTCTGGAAATGAACAAACTTGTTAGTTTTGAGAATTTAACACATATATAATTACACGTTGAGATGCAATGCTCCTAGACAAATATCCCCTTTCTATTATGCATTTGCTCGACTGCTTGTGTCGTCCCAGTTTTCTTGAAAATTTTATTCACTTATATTTTATTTTATTTTATTATATATATTTTATTGTGGTGGTCGAATCTTATAGAGATTGCCTACGTATCATGCCCCCGCATGAATCAGACCTTGCGTAGTTCGGACCAATAAAAGATAAGCAATACTAATCATTTTTTTTTCAATTTTCATATTGGGTTTCAAAGGTTTAAAAATGACCTACAAACTAGAAAATCAAACGACCCACATATTATAATCAAAAGTTTTACAAACTCCAAAACAAACGGCCAGCTTCCTTTCTCCGTTTGACAAATGCAACCAAACGGTTATTTTTGCAAATGTGGCCCCGTCCAAATTTTGAGGCCGGAGAGGATTATTTTATGACACTTTACACACTTGTCCGTTCTTTTACGAAAATAGCCTTTCGACAACTGAAAGATACTCTGAGGCTATTTCGGCAAGAACGGTTTAAGACGCGGCCGAAGCTGGCTCGGCTTATTATGACAAAATTCAAACGGTATTCACCTGACCGCCGACTATTTATTTTTATTTTTTTTAAAATTACAATAAAAACCTGGTGTTGCAAACACGGCCTTTCAGCGCCTCGGGGACGAAGATTTTTAAGGCTGTGTGGGTCAACTAGACCAAAATCCTAAACATGACCCAAAAGGTGGTTGTTTATGCAAAGTCGGCCTTCTGGCGTCCCATTCGGAAACATTCGGCTATGTCTTGATAAAACAACGTCACCCGACTTCTTTATGACTCTTAAAATTTGACATATTTTTTTTGGCTATTTTGTTTTAGCAAAAAGTGGAGGCTGGACACTGCCCGACTTATTTATGAAAAAAAATTAAAATTTTAACATGTTTTTTATTTATTTATTGGTTTTTGGCTATTTTAGCAAAAATGGGGGTTGGACCCGATGAGGGTTGCCTACGTATCTCACATCCAGTGAGAATCAAACCCGCGTAGTTCGGGCTAATTAACCGAACTATTTTAAAACAGGATTTTTTTTCTTTTTCAGCAACAAATAACAAAACCACTTTCAAAGCACGACTCTTTTCATTTTCATTTTGAATTTTTCAGAAACAAATAAATAAAACTATTTTAAAAGTAAGACTCTTTTTCATTGTCATTTTCAGGGGAAGACAAACTATTTTCCTTTTTATATATTTTTTATATATTTTTTTTTTTAAAAAAATAAGACAGAACAACGACTTTTTTTCTTTGCTTTTAGTAAAACAAACTAATAAAACATTTTTTTTCATTTTCTCGAAATTTCGGTAGAGGTTTGACAATATTTAGGCATTGAGTTTTTTTTTTCAAAAATAAACAATCAATTCCCTAACCGCTATTTCTTTTTTCATTTCAAAATATTGTTCTTGATATTCAAAAGACAGTCAACACACAAGTCCGAATCAAATAAATGCGCAAGTAGGAGCAAGTAAGATGCATCAGGATGGTCATTTTCATTTTTGGTACACCTGTCCTAGACAGACCCAACCCCTTTGTTGAGCCTCCAAAGTCAAATGCACGTGATGAAAACAAACGTTCCTACTAGGGATCCGGCATGTAGCTGAGTTATTCTAAGTGAAAAACCTGAGGCATATGTTCTAACCCTGGCTTACCCAAGTGGACAGCTTGAGCCGAAATGGGGGCAACGTACCGGGAGCACGAAAGTCTGCCCGGCCTAGTTACTTGTCCCAACTTCGTCTTATTTGGTATGACTTCTAACAGAAAGGTGGGCCACGCGCACGTGTACACCATAAATTTAGAAGACTCAGAAAGAAGAAGGGTTTCGTAGCAGTTTTATATACACAATTCAGATAATATTAAAGCGGTAAAAGCATCATTTAGCACATTAAGCATATATCATGTAAAAATCAGATAATAAATAAAGCCAACCATAACAGTTATTTTAAGCTCGAATTCTTGAACCCTGAACCAGTGGTTCTGGGTAAATTCCCCAGCAGAGTCGCCAGAGCTGTCGCACCTCCTTTTTCCGCACCCGCGAGGGTGCAAGGGAGTTTTTCCAATTAAAGGACAATCGAGACGGGATTGGTTTATTTATTTCAGAGTCGCCACTTGGGAGATTTAGGGTGTCCCAAGTCACCAATTTTAATCCCGAATCGAGGAAAAGAATGACTCCATATTACAGTCTGCGTACCAGAAATCCGGATAAGGAATTCTGTTAACCCGGGAGAAGGTGTTAGGCATTCCCGAGTTCCGTGGTTCTAGCACGGTCGCTCAACTGTTATATTCGGCTTGATTGTCTGATTTTATACAAATATGAACTTATGTGCAAATTTTATCTTTTAACCGCTTTATTATTATTGTTTTTAAAAGAAATATGAACATCGCTTAAAACACGTCTTTGGACTGCGTTACATGAAATGCACCCACAATCCGGAACACGTTTTATTTGATGTTTTGGGATTTGGATTCGGGTCGCATGAAATGCACACCCAGGCTTAAGAAAGTAAAATATTAAACACGCGCCTAAAGAGACTATCGCGTTATTATTTTGGGGAAGACCGTGAAATTCGCTAAACGGTCCTTCCGAATTCTAATTAAACCATACATTTTGTGAGGGCCCCGCAATCTATACGTTTTATTTGGCGAGGCTCGTCTCATTTTTATTTTTACAGGATAAACCTACAATGACTATATTTTCTATTAAGTTCGTCTCTAAACTAAAAGAAAATCTCTTAATTATTTACATGCTGAAAAACGTAACTTATTAGTTATTAGTTTACGGCTAATGCGAATGGAAAATTGCGATCGAGTTTGTACAAAGAAAAACTGCTTTCATTTTATATTCTGTTATTCAATAATACTAGAACATGAGATTGACCATAATATCAAAAACAGATTAATTATTCTCCGTAATTTAAAATAACATTATTAGATGAAGAAAGTATACATATGCAACCTCATTATTCATTAATCATTCAACTACATCTTTATACGAAGAAAGAAAAATTATATTCAACCACAAATCTAAACAGGAGGAATTCAACAGGAACAAAGCCTGATTAATATTTCATTTTTTTGCTTCAAGCCGAGATTGTACAAATGTGTACCTGAAAACAGCAGTACAAGAACAAAAGAAGGAGAAGTCAGCAGCAGTAATAACCTCTTGTTGACCTGACTCCTCAGCTCTGCTATCAACCTCTTGTTAGACCGACTTTTCTGTTGGTCACCAGCATTCTTTCTGTCTTGGCGGATTCGGGCTCTCAGGGCCTTATTTTCTTGAGTCAACTTGCTTTTCTCTCCTGTATCAGCATCAATTTGCAAGCTGCTTTGGTATTTTAGCCCCTCAATTTGTTGTTTTAGCTTGCCAATCTCGATCCGATATTCTTTCTCTTTTGCTAGCCAACCCCATTGTGCTTGCGATGATTCTACAAAGTCTTGGACGTGAGCTCTCTTAGTTGGTCTCTGGTGCTCAAGCTCTCTTCTGTACCATGTGAGGTATTTTGGCGACACTTCACCTTTTGCCCGGTCTTGTACACGAGTATCTTCTTTCAGGGTTTGACATTCATTCCAGATTCTCCGAACGACTGCTTCAGGGAACTGCCCACCAGCCCCGATTTCGACCACCTGGCCACTAAGATCCTCTTCCTTTGGGACTATTTGGCATCGCCCCAACTGCCTCAATACTCTGTATGGCGCATAGGGCTGGATACTTTGGAGACCCATCAACAACAAATGAGATTCGGCGGCTGACATGTGTATGATCTCATCTATGGGTAGCCACCCAAATGCCCATTCTATCTGGTTTGCCGAGACGGAACGCAGCAGAGTGACCCATTCAGCGACCCCTTCTGGCAGGCTGAACCCGTCAACCCTTGTGGAAAACTTTTTTATACAAGTCTTTTGTGATGACCCATATTTCAGAAACTGAGGGCGATGACATAGGTGTTCTATCATCCACATTTGCAGTAGTATATTGCAACCCTCAAAGAAACCTCCTCCGGTTTTGCAAACAGTGAGAGCGCGGAAGATGTCTGCTATTATCATCGGTGCCAGAGTGTTGTTGTCTTGTTTGAGCAAAGTGCTGATGACCCCAGCTACTTCTATGTTAATTTTCCCATCCTTTCAAGGGAATACCAGAAAACCCAGAAAGGCCACCATAAAAGCAATACACCTATGTCTTTCCCATTTCAGCCGGTTTTCCCCGCTGCAGATCTTGCCCTCGGGATTGTTGAACCCTCCAAGATGACCGTACCTGTCGTACAGGAATGCCAAACTACAAAAACCCTCTGATAATTCTGGGTTGTGTATAATTCTGCGGATCTTCACGGTGTCTAAGAACCTGTGTATGGTCACGGTCTTTGGTGCAATAAGATATTGCTCTCTCATAGGGATTTTAGGACATCCGATGTACCCTGCCAGTTCCTCTAGTGTCGGTGTGAGCTCAAAGTCTGAGAAATGAAATACATTGTGTGATGGGTCCCAAAATGAAATTAACGCCCTTATAATGTCCCCTCGTGGATCAATGTCCAGTAATCCAACCAAGTTTCCTAAGTATATCTTGACTGTATCTCGCCCTGATTCTTCCAAGTCGTTCCACCACATGCGTAAGCCCAAAGGGATCCTGTTTATAATGGTCCCATATGAATTCCTACTCGTGCTCATTCTTCATATTTGTTAAGGTGATTTAGACAAAAGCAAAATCTTTATTTGACTCAAAAACTAATTTTCCCATTTTCCCTAATTTTGAGAAAAGAAAGACTGATTTTCCAAATACGGCCTTTCAACTCTTCAAGGATGAAGATTTTAAGGCTGTGGGGATTTAACTGGCCAAAAGGTAAGAAGAATGGCCAAAGGCGGCTGTTTATGCAAAGACAGCCTTCCGGCGTCCCTTTAGGGAACATTCGGCTATTTTTGCAAAATGGCATCGCCTGACTCTTTTATGAAAGTAGCAATATTTTGTCATTTTTTCCTGGTCGTTTTTGCAAAATGGGAAGTGAGACCCGGTCGCACCTCCTTTTTCCGCACCCGCGAGGGTGCAAGGGAGTTTTTCCAATTAAAGGACAATCGAGACGGGATTGGTTTATTTATTTCAGAGTCGCCACTTGGGAGATTTAGGGTGTCCCAAGTCACCAATTTTAATCCCGAATCGAGGAAAAGAATGACTCCATATTACAGTCTGCGTACCAGAAATCCGGATAAGGAATTCTGTTAACCCGGGAGAAGGTGTTAGGCATTCCCGAGTTCCGTGGTTCTAGCACGGTCGCTCAACTGTTATATTCGGCTTGATTGTCTGATTTTATACAAATATGAACTTATGTGCAAATTTTATCTTTTAACCGCTTTATTATTATTGTTTTTAAAAGAAATATGAACATCGCTTAAAACACGTCTTTGGACTGCGTTACATGAAATGCACCCACAATCCGGAACACGTTTTATTTGATGTTTTGGGATTTGGATTCGGGTCGCATGAAATGCACACCCAGGCTTAAGAAAGTAAAATATTAAACACGCGCCTAAAGAGACTATCGCGTTATTATTTTGGGGAAGACCGTGAAATTCGCTAAACGGTCCTTCCGAATTCTAATTAAACCATACATTTTGTGAGGGCCCCGCAATCTATACGTTTTATTTGGCGAGGCTCGTCTCATTTTTATTTTTACAGGATAAACCTACAATGACTATATTTTCTATTAAGTTCGTCTCTAAACTAAAAGAAAATCTCTTAATTATTTACATGCTGAAAAACGTAACTTATTAGTTATTAGTTTACGGCTAATGCGAATGGAAAATTGCGATCGAGTTTGTACAAAGAAAAACTGCTTTCATTTTATATTCTGTTATTCAATAATACTAGAACATGAGATTGACCATAATATCAAAAACAGATTAATTATTCTCCGTAATTTAAAA
This sequence comes from Nicotiana sylvestris, assembly GCF_000393655.2. Classification (NCBI taxonomy): domain Eukaryota; kingdom Viridiplantae; phylum Streptophyta; class Magnoliopsida; order Solanales; family Solanaceae; genus Nicotiana; species Nicotiana sylvestris. Next base: position 152,408,395 of record NC_091067.1, read on the forward strand.
TAACATTATTAGATGAAGAAAGTATACATATGCAACCTCATTATTCATTAATCATTCAACTACATCTTTATACGAAGAAAGAAAAATTATATTCAACCACAAATCTAAACAGGAGGAATTCAACAGGAACAAAGCCTGATTAATATTTCATTTTTTGCTTCAAGCCGAGATTGTACAAATGTGTACCTGGAAACAGCAGTACAAGAACAAAAGAAGGAGAAGTCAGCAGCAGTAATAACACAGCAACAGCAGATTCAGCAACATCGCAAACCAGTACAGTAGGAATAGCAGAAAACCCAGGAGACTATAAACGACTCCAAGTATAGTGAAGAAGTAAAAGGCAGGAAGGTTCTGACTATTTCAGATCTTAAGCGAGGCAATGAAGCAGTAACTATTTTTTTTCAACTTCAAAACTCTCCAAAATGAATTCTGCCCCTGTATATTCAGTGTATACAGAATGTATATCGGGTGTATACTTCTCACTCCGCCCCCTCTTTTTTTCTTCTCTCTATCTAGTTTTTCCTCTCTTTTTTTCCACCCTTCTTCCTAAATTTTCTCTTCTATTTATAGCAAAATTTTCGAAATTTTCAGATTTGTTTTTTATTATTTTATTATTTTTTTAATTAAAAGAAATCCCACTTACAAATTGCTTTTATTTTTTTAGAAAAAGAAATCCCACCTTTATTTACTTTTATTTTTAAAATTCCAACTTTAATTACTTTATCTTATTTAAAATCCCACTTTTTATTTTTTTTAAAAGAGAATCTCACTTTATTTAACTTTTCTTTAAAAAATAAACCACTATCTTTTCTTTTTCTTTTAAAAATGCTACTTTCAATTACTTTAAATTTTTTAAATTTTCAGATATCTTTATATTTATTTTTTAATTCCAACCTTCTTTTACTTTTAAATTTTTTAAAACTTTTTACTTTTTTTTTTAAATTTTCTACATTCTTTTACATTTTTTTATTTTTTTATTTTTTATTTTTTTAAAATCATTTCCGAAATTACTATATATATATATATATTTTTTTTAAATAAAAATAATAAATAAAATAAAATATTTTCGGATTTTTTTATATATAAAAAAAACAAAAAATAAAACTATTAATAGTGATAATTCACTTTTTTTTTTTTTTTGGTTTTGTTTTGTGTTGGACAAAAATGAAGAAGGGGTGTTGGGTTAATGGACTGGGTCGACCCAGTTCGAAATGGACTGGGTCGTAGGGAAGATTGGGCCATTTTTTGGGCCTATAGCTTGAAATTGAAGAAGAGGCCCAATTCCGACTTTCTTTATATTTTCGCTCTCTTTTCTTCTTTTATTTTTCTAAAACTAAATTATAAAAATACTTAAACTATTATTAAGAACTAAATTAAGTTATAAAGGCGCAAATTAACTCCCAATAACAATTAACGCACAATTAAGTATTAATTAAGCATAAAATTGTATATTTGGACATTAAATGCTAAAAATGCAAACGATGCCTATTTTTGTAATTTTTAATTTTTGTAAAACAATTTTAATTACTAACAATTGTAGAATTAAATCCTACATGCAAAATGCGACATATTTTTGTATTTTTTATTAATTTAGCGAATAAACACGCACAGACAAATATAAATAATTCTTCAAAATATCACAAAATTGTACACCAAAGTAAAATCATTTTATTTTTGAATTTTTTGGGAGTAATTCTCATATAGGGCAAAAATCACGTGCTTACAGACCCGATAAGGGTTGCCTACGTATCTCACATCCAGTGAGAATCAAACCGACGTAGTACGGGTAAGAAAAATCAATTAAATCACGAATCCAATTTTCTTTCTTCAAAAATCAAAATTTTGGCAGAGTTCTCCCATTATTTGGACATTGGTTTTTTTTCTTAAATGAGCAGCTCTCAATTTTTCAAAATTCTCGTTTTCACCCACCGGTCAACATGCAAGTTCGAAGCAAATTAAATGCGTCGACAAACAAGATGCAGCAGGATGGTCTTTTTTTGTTTCAGGTTGCTTTTCCTAGACGGACTCAACCCCTGTGTTGAGCCCCCTAAGTCAAATGCAACGTGATGCAAATAAACGTTTCCTACTAGGGATCCGGCATGAAGTCATGTTTTACTAAGTTTTAAAATTGGGTTTTGTTCTAGACCTGGCTTACCCGAGCGGACCACTCGAGTCGAGGAGGGGGCAACTTACCGGGGACCTGCGAGATCGTCCGGCTTCGTAGCTTATCCGAACCTCTTTCTATTTGGGTATGACACTAACAGAACAGGGAGCCTCAAACCAATGAGCAGCATCCCCGGAGGTAAGAAGAAAAGGGTTCGGCACAATTCATATATACAGTTAAATAATATCAAAGCGGTAACACACATCATTTGCATATGAAGCACATATCTCATGACAATATCAGATAATAAACAAAGTCAAATAAAACAATTATTCTAAGCTCGAATTTCTAACCCTGAACCAGTGGTTCTGGGTTGCATTATTCCCAGCAGAGTCGCCAGAGCTGTCACACCTCCTTTTTCCGCCCCAACAAGGGGTGAAGGAGTTTTTCCAATTAAAGGACAATCGAAACGGGATTTGTTTATTTATTTCAGAGTCGCCACTTGGGAGATTTAGGGTGTCCCAAGTCACCGATTTAATCCCGAATCGAGGAAAAGAATGACTCTGTTTAACAGTCCGCGAACCAGAAATCCGGATAAGGAATTCTGTTAACCCGGAAAAAGGTGTTAGGCATTCCCGAGTTCTGTGGTTCTAGCACGGTCGCTCAACTGTCATATTCGGCTTGATTATCTGATTTAATACATGTTGAACCTATGTGCGAATTTTAACTTTTAACCGCTTTTGTCATTATTATTATTTTTATCGAGAATTGCAACATCGTGGAAATACATCTCGAACCACGTCACAATAAATGCACCTGTGGTTGTTGGCACATTTCAACTCTGTTGAGATTTGGATTTGGGTCACATAAATGTGCACCCGAGTTTAAGAAGATAACATTATTAAATACGCGCCTAAAGCCTAACGCGTTGTTATTTTGAGAAAAAACCGTAAAGTTCGTTATACGGTCTGTCTCGAAATCTAAGCATTCGAAATAACTATCCATTGAGGGCCTCGCAACTTGTGTATTCTTGTTTGTCGAGGCTCGTCTCATTCATTATTTTTTAAAGGAATTTGCAATGTCATGGACATGCATCTCGAACCACGTCACAATCAATGCACCCGTGATTAGCGACACATTTCGACTTCATTGAGATTTGGATTTGGGTCACATAAATGCGCACCCGAGTTTGAAAAGATAACATTATTAAATACGCGCCTAAAGCGACTAGCGTATCATTATTTTGGGTAGGGCCGTGAAAATTCACTAAACGGCCAACTCCAAAGTCTAACCAATGGTTATGCATTTATTGAGGGCCCTAGCGATGTGTGATTTATTTGGTGAGGTGCGTTTCATTTTATTTTAAAAGGTCGTCCAATAGTGGCTATGTTTTCTATTAAGTTTGTCTCTAACAATGAAAGAAGAGAAAGGGTCCAACTTTATTTACATGCTTACAAGTTAGTTATAGTTGGGCTCCGAATATGATTCGCAAAATCCGAAACATGAACGTGTATATGGGCAGTCGTTTGGATATTATGGGCCCAGGCCCAGCGCACACTATATTGACTGGACCTGGGCCACTTCTTTTCCGATAAGGGCCTGGTTAGTTCATTCGACTCAGGCCCAACATTTATAAGGCAGAAATGTAAACTGGTGCTATATACTCTAACGGTATTGTTGCAAGTTATAACGAGGCAGCCTGCTAAATAAGGTGAGATTATCTAGCAATGGACAGTTTAACACTTAACATGCGTTTAGAAGATATGCTAACCACAAACACAACTGAAAAATCAAGATATTGCTTACTACACCATCACTTCTTTTCTAGCTACTGACATACATAGATAATGAGCCATTAAGTTGCATATGTGGATGTCTAGTTATGCATGATGACTACTTTCATTATCCTAATAGAAGATATGAACTACTATATATAAAACTCAAGGTTCAATATACAACTGAAGCAAATTCGAAAAGAGGTAACTTCAGCTCTTCATTTCTATATTCATGTTTCAACTTTCAGCTTACATTGATAGTGTATCAGACTATCAGTGGTGTACCTGGTATTGGGAAAGCCAAAAGAAGAAAGGGAATGATCAGTTGAGCAGTAGCATTCACAGCAAACAGCAACAACAGAAAAACAGCAATCAGTAACAACAAAACCCAACAACAAATTTTTAAAACCCAAGCAAGTAATTCAGTTTGCAGCCCAGCAATACCAAAACAAGTACAGGCAAAGCGGAGAAGGGACCAGATGCAAGAAAACAGTAGCCTCTAGAAATTATGTTAAAATTCCAGCACAATCTCACTCTATATCACTCTGAAGATAGACTGACCTACTAAAGGTTGAAATACCAGCCTTGTTTTTGCTTTTTTTTTTCTTTTCACTCTCTGAAAACTTAATGTCCAGCCCCCTTTTTGTCCTAAATCAGCCTATTTATAAGCAAAGCAGGCCAGTCAAGTTGCCTTGATACCTTCAGCCTTTATTCTGCCCATACCCCTTAATTCCCCATGCCTAAATGTCTTTTCTTGATGCTCACTATATTGTTCCCCATGCTTGTCCTATTTATTTTAATCAAGAGTCATGGGAGGGGTTATAGTATTCAAATAAACCCATGCCCTCATGTTATGTACCCCACTGACAATTAAACTAAGTTTAACAAATGACCCCTAGGCAGACCTTAGCTTTACAACCTGTTAAAATCCTACTAAACTCCCAAAATTACCCCTTAACTCTGGCATATTACTGTATTACCCTAAGCCTTACTTGTCTGAACTTACCAACTATATAAGCTTGAACTTAATACTGATTTCTAATTGATCTCCTAGATTTCTACAACTATATCCAATACTCAACCTAAGTTCAACTTAAAATCAGATCACAAAGAAGTGTCAATCAGACCAAATGAGTTGGTCATATTGGGAGCCAAACCTGACCAACTCAGAGTCAAAATACAAACAGGAAACAACCAATAGGCTAAGATCAAAGCAGTAATGAACAGGCTTCCATGGCAAACTATGAAGATCATGGGGTTACTGAATGAATGAGCAGTCTAGTTCAAAGACAAAACTGAACATATTCAACAGGTTCATTACAAGTTAGCATACAGATGTAGGGCTGGCAAACATACATGGAGGACATTAATGAACTACTATCCTGTTTCCTCTAAATTTTAAACAGATTAATTGACGACACTTATTTCAACGACTATACAAGCTATAATAGACAGCAAACAATCAATAAAACACATAAAACAAACTAAACATTACCTCAGGATTCACAGACTTGATAGAAAAATAAAAAACAAACCAAACTAAACATGAAAAACAGATAAAATTCATAGAAGAACAAAAGAAAGGGAAAAATTACCTCAGGGATTCGAAATCAAAACTGACCCAGGCTCGAACTCGGACTCGACCATTTTTTAGGTCGAATGGACCTTAATCGAGTGTTCTCAACTGAGAACACTTCGACTAAGGTCGATTAGACCCCACATCGTCTTTTAATTTGGACAGACCTCAACTTTTGGTCTTTTTAGGGTTCTTTGTGGTTCGATTTGGGATTCGTTCAGCTCCGATCAGATTCGAACGGAACCAATGGCGTTTAGGGTGTGAGGGAGGTCAGGAGGTGTTGTGGTATGAATTTGGGGTCAGTGGGTGTAGATCTGGTTTTTGCCCGAACCTTCGAACGAAGATTCGAGACGTTCGGGGAAGATTTGAAGTAAATTGCGTGTGGATTTGGAGAGAGGGGGTCGTGGTGATTCAAGGGTGTTAGTCTGGTGGTCATCGGCGTCGTGGTTGCCGGGTTTACGGTGGGGGAATCCTAAGGCGGCTAGGGTTTGTGAGGGTCGTCTCTAGGACGATGGTGAACAGTAGGTGAGGGGGGGTTTGGTTTGGGGGCGTGGGGTGAGGGATTGGAGTTCTTATACGGGGTGGGTGGTTCAATCCTGGCCGCTGGATCAATCAAGATCAAAGGCCAGGATTAGAGGGGTTAACCAACACGGCGTCGTTTGGTTTAAGTAGGGGGTAGGTTCGAACCGGGCAATGGGTCGGGTTCAGGGAACGGGTAAGGGGGACGGATTCTGAGGCATTGGATCATGTAAGGTCGACGGTTGGGATCGATTGTCACAGAACGACGTCGTTCCAGTGATTATGGGAATGGACCGAGCACCAGGCGTTTGGACTGGGTATGTGTCTTGGTTTTGGGCCTGATTTTTGGGCCCAATCCGAGTTTTCTTTTTCCCCCAACTCTTTTCTTCTTTTAATTTAATTTAAACACAATTCCTAAAATTAAAAATAAAACTACACAAATGTTAATTAACACTTACAATAATTAATACCCAAGTTAAAACCTTAAAAACAAAATCACTCAAAGACAACAAATAGAATAAAAAGGTATATATATTTATGTATTTCTGATTTTTCCTTTTTAGGGCAAAATGATGGTTTAATTAATTCCTAAATGCATGATTAAATCCTAAATATGCATGCACCACATATTTTTATATTTTTCAATTAACTATAACAAGGGTAAGCATTTACGGACAAAAATAATTACCAAAATGTCACGCAAATTCTCAAAAATTTTACCCAAAGGAAGAATCGTTTTATTTTCATTTTTTTGGGAGTAATTCTTTCATAGGGCAAAAATCACGTGCTTACACCATGTATAAGTATAACTTCTCAACTACCTTCATAGTATGGAGTAGAGGTGGGCTCGATAAGTACTACTTTAATCCCTTTAATGCTTGTTGACATTCTGGGGTCCATGCGAAGTCATTTTTCTTCTTGAGTAAGGAAAAAAACCTATGGCTTCGATATGATGACCTCGAAATGAATCGGCCCAAGGCAGCTATCCGATCGGTCCGCCTTTATACAGTTTTCACACCGTCTACGATGGTAATATCCTCGATGGCCTTAATATTATCGGGGTTGACTTCGATTCCCCGATTTGACACCATGAAGCCAAGAAAATGCCCGAGCCGACCCCGAAGGCACATTTTTGGGGGTTAAGTTTCATGTTTTACTTCCTCAAGATTTCGAATGTTTCCTGCAAATGAATCAAATGGTCCTCTGCGCGTAGGGACTTAACTAACATATCATCAATGTAAACTTCCATTTACCTATCTGTTCCTCAAACATATTGTTAACTAGGCGTTGGTATGTAGCTCCTACATTTTTTTAGCCCGAAGGGCATTACATTGTAACAATAAGTTCCACACTTGGTGATAAATGAGGTTTTCTCCTGGTCTTCCGGGTTCATCTGAATTTGATTGTACCCAGAATAGACATCGAGAAAGGTAAGGATCTCGTGGCCAGTCGTGGCATCGATCATGCGATCGATGTTAGGCAACGGAAAAGAATCTTTAGGGCATGCCTTGTTCAAATCCTTATAATCTACACACATTCTAAGTTTGTTTCCTTTTTTAGGGACTACAACTACATTGGCTAACCATTCAGGATATTTTACCTACCGAATGGACCCTATTTTAAGAATTTTGGTTACCTCATCTTTATGAAATCATGCTTCACCTCGGATTGAGGCCTCCTCTTTTGCTTCACCGGTTTGAACCTAGGGTCGAGGATCAGTCGGTGTGTTGTTATTTCTGGTGGGATCCCTGTTATTTCTAAATAGGACCAAGCAAAACAATCCATGTTATCGATAAGAAATTGAATGAGTTTTTTCCTGAGTTTGGGGGTTAACTCCGTTCCCAGGTATACCTTTATCTCAAGCATATACTCGATCAGTATGATCTGTTCCAGCTCATCGACCGTTGACTTGGTTGCATCTGACTCTTCGAGAACAACGAAAGTTGAAAGAGTAAGGAAATCTTTTTCTTCTTCTTCGATCACCTGTTTCTCCGATTCTGTCGAGGCTGGGGACGGTGATTGCTAGTTGGTCGCTTGCTTATCAATGCGCCGGTATCGGTGTCACCTCATCAACTGCAAATATTTCCTTTACAGCGTGTTGTTCTCGTAAACTATTTTCACACCATCCACTGTTGGAAATTTCATCATTTGATGAAGGGTCGACGGTACTGCCCTCATGTTGTGGATCCATGGCCTCCCCAATAGTGAATTATATCTCATGTCGCCTTCAATGACATGTAATTTTGTATCTTGGATGGTCCCGGCCACGTTTACTGGTAGGATTATCTCCCCCTTCATTATTTCACTTGTCATGTTGAAGTCGTTTAAGACTCAAGATGCACGTACAATTTGGGCCTGCAGGCCGATCTGCTCCACGACCCTCGATCTAATTATATTTGTTGAGCTACCTGCATCCACTAGAACATGTTTAAATTGAATTTTATTTAACAAAATAGAAATTACCAGGGCGTCGTTATGCGGCTGAGAAATGCCCTCCGCTTATTCATCGTCGAATGTCAGGATGCCTTCGAGCACATAACTTCGAGTCAACTTTTCTCTGGTGATCGACACTTTGGTACATTTGAATATAGGCCCTTGTGGAACGTCGACCCCACCAACGATCATATGAATTACATGCTACAGTTTTTCCTGCTCATTCTTTCTGTTGGCATCTCTTTTTCTGAAGTGATTCTTAGCTCGATCACTAAGGAACTCTCGAAGGTGCCCCTCGTTGAACAACTGAGCTACCTCCTCCCTCAGCTACCTGCAATCTTCGGTCTTATGGCCATGTGTACCATGATATTTACACATCAAAATTTGGGTTTCTTTGAGAAGGATCGATCTGCAAAGGTTTGGGCCACCTGGTGTCTTTCATCCTTCGGATAGACGATACAATCCCCGATGCATCGACACTAAAATTACACTCCGATAACTGAGGCGCTTCTGCTGGATCAGTATGTTTATCAAAACCATTCATACTCATAAGTCCCCGAGAACTTCGACATCGATCATTTCTTCGGCCATGAGGAGGATTGCGCCCCAAACTATTATTTCTTCGATCTGCGACATATGGCTGATACCGTTCTCTGTTTGACCGTGGTTCCCTGTCGGTGTCCCTCGGGGCTTTAACTACTAATCTGTTTAGATGAACTGAACCCGAGGGGGCTCCCACCTAGTCGTCCTCGACTCTGATCTTCGATTGATAACAATTATGCACATCTGCCCAAGTTACATCTGGATACTCGACCAAATTTTGCTTTAACTATCATGATGCACTCGAACTTCGCTCGTTCAAACCCTGAGTGAAAACTTGAACTGCCCAATCATCGGAGATCGGTGGTAACTCCATACGTTCCATTTGAAATCGGGACATGAACTCCTTCAACATTTCGATATCCCTTTGTCTTATATTGTAGACGTCTGATTTCCTCGTAGCGACCTTTATGGACCTGGTGTGCGCTTTCACAAATGAATCTGCTAACATTGCGAATGAATCGATGAAATTCGGTGGCAAATTGTGATACCAAATCATTGCTCCCTTTGATAGAGTTTCCCCAAAAAATTTCAACAAAACGGACTCGATCTCATCGTCTTCTAATTCATTTCCCCTTATACCATATGTGTACGTAGTGATATATTCATTAGGATCGGTGGTCCCGTTGTCTTTCAGTATATCCGGCATACGGAACTTCTTTGGGATAGGCTTCGGAGCTGCACTCTGGAGAAAAGGCTTTTGCACGAATATTTTTGAATCCAAACCCTTTAAGATCAGGGGTGCCCCTGGTATCTGATCAACTCGGGAGTTATATGTTTCCACTTTTGTGTCATTATCTTCGATTTTCTTTTCTCCTGACTCGATTCTTTTGGTGAGCTCCTCGAGCATTTTCATAATCGCAGGATCAACCCCTGATCTACTGCCATTCATTCTTTCCAGCACTGGCTCAATACGGTGATTGATTTCCGGCTCTATTACATTCGGAGTTCTATGTAAACTTTGAAGCTGAGCAATAGCGGCCTGTTGAGCATGCAACATCTCGAATATTACTCGGAGACTAACTCCCCCATTTCCTACATCCTGTGTTCCTTGGCCATTCGGTCGCTCTTCTCTGCGTATGCTCCCTTCGAGGTATGCGTGCAAAGCAATGAGTGAACTGACATCGATCGGGTTGGCAATCGGTACTTCCCCAGGGTTAATAGGTGGCACCCCGACTCCTGGAGCAACTACATGATCGTTTTCACCGTGAGATCCAAGACCATCATTGTCATGCACGAGTGCATTTTGTGAGCTTGGCATGCTTTATCCTGAAAGCAAAACTTGGCATGCTTTATCCTGAAAGCAAAAAATTCTTGACAAAAACAAGTGTGAAAAATATTGTGCATTATCAGAATCAGTCCTGAAGTAATCACTATTATCTTTAGCCTCACGGTGGACGCCAAACTGATTACTCCTAAAATCCGAGCAACAATTAAATTTGTATTGATGTCTTAAAGATACGTGATTAGTCCAATACCAACTGATAACCAAGAAATCAAACGTATAAATTAAATAAGCAAGCTGAATCAAACCAGTGTGTGAGCGAGTCTCGACCTCGAGCTAAGGTGGCCTCGAGGTAGGTCAATGAGAATGATAAAATAAGAACAATAAAGTTAAAAGACTATTCTGAAGAGTACTGAGCAAGAAAGTAAGGATGTATATTCTTTTGTCAATGATTGATGATGTTACAAATGAATGGGCTCTCCTTTATATAATATGGGAGTGATAAATAAGGTACATTTCTGTTTTTAGTAAGGAATCTAATTGTACACCTGTCTAACCGCCTAGTACGAATTCGTACAAATATGTTCGGAATTTACGCCTTGAACTTTGGGCCATTGCGGGAATCTTGCTTTTTCTGTTACAAAACCACAATGGTATTATCTCGAGGCTGGTTATGCTCGGCCTTGATATTCATCGGACACTTTGATCTTCGAAATTTTAACTCCGCCATCGGGCTCGAGCCCAGTCTATTTCGGACTTATTCTTAAAGCGATTCCTCGAACCCACTAAATCGGATATACCTAACTTTGACCGTATACAGTGTACTACCTTTCCTTTTTACGTCTCTCATGATCTAATTTAAGCTTGCTATGACAATTTAAGGAAAAGAAGAAAAGAGAAGGTTTAGGCAAAAGATTTCCTCTATTTTAGATTTTTGTTGTTAATTTTGCTTCTATACAATTTGGAAGAAAATTTTAATTCATTTAATTATTTTTAACTATAGCGAAAACATGGGCAGAAAATACACAGTCCTTATTTCTTTTCCCTTCTTGCCACAAGTAATTGTTTCCTATTTTCTTTGTTTACTGGTACTTTACAAAATAAATAATCAATCACAGTTTATTCAGTAATCATTATACAGATAGTAATTACTTCCGATTAGATGAAACATGCTTCCTTTACTTAAAAGGACGACTTTACAGGCCTGTCAGTAATTTGACAGATCTTAGGAGTATTATCACTTTCAACCAACGTCAAAAACTGTTTACATTCGATAAAATATACTTCCTTTACTTAAAAGGACAACTTTACAGGCTTGTCAGTAATTTGACAAATATACTTAGAAGTATTATCACTTTCAACCAACGTCAAAAACTGTTTACATTCGATAAAATATACTTCCTTTACTTAAAAGGACGACTTTACAGGCCTGTCAGTAATTTGACAGATATACTTAGGAGTATTATCACTTTCAACCAACGTCAAAAACTGTTTACATTCGATAAAATAATACATATAATATATATATATATATATATATATATATATATATATATATATATATATATATGTTATATACAAAAGTTAATTATATATACTTCATTAACTAGAAAAGTTAATTTTAATGTGTGTGTTAATTTAATTGTAATTATATATCACCCCTTTTAAATTACTTGATGCCAAATAGACAACTGCGACAAATTCTCGTTTTATAGGATAATTTGGATAATAAAAAACATAATGTGAATTCCAAATAAAGTATATTTATAATAAATCAATTAGCTTGTAAAATACAAGAGCATAAATATTTATTGTTTTTCATTTTAGTCGCTACTTTATCAATCCCACGAAAAACCAGCTTCTTTCTCATCTTATCCGAGTGTTTTGAATGTCCTATAATACGATAAAGAGAATAGGTTAAAAAGATGTTCGAAATAAAACCAGAGTAGATATGTAACAAAGCGGAGATGTATGGCAGCTTGGTTGCTGCTATTTCGACTTTCATATCGTTGTCAACAACAACAAACCCAGTGGAGCCCCACAAGTGGGGTCTGATGAGGGTTGTGCGTACGCAGACCTTACCCCTAGCATGGGGGTAGAAAGGCTATTTTCGATAGACCCTCGGCTCAAGAAGATAAAAAGAAACAATAAAAACAAACACTAATAACAACAAAGGTCAGAAAGATAATACCATCAATCTAAGAGCCAGAAAAATAGATGGAAGAAAGCAATAGCAACAAGTAGTAACAAGGGCAAGATACTAGAAAACCGAAGCAGAAGATAATACGAAAACATGTAATACTAGCAATCTAAGACAAGACACTATCAGACTTTCATATCGTTGTCAAAACTAGTTAAGTAGAGCTAATCACAAAATATTAACTAATAGATCATTCTCTGAACAAGTGCGAAGCGTTTCAAGATTGTTACATGGTATGCTGAAACGAGAATATAACATGTGCAGAGATCACGGACAGTCTCACAAGTGAAGAAACAAGTGGCTGAACGACGACTCTGATTTCCTAAAATGGAAGCAGAAGTTTGCCAGTCTTCTATCTCTCACTGGAGAATGTATGGGGGGTTAAAGTTGGATTCAAGTGATTCTATTCAAATCATGAACTCAAGGAGGACCACCTGTTTCAATTTGTTTTTTCAAGGAACATCCTCACTACGCTAAATGTTACCAGATAGAATGAGAAAGAGGATTTACCAGAGACAAGTCCATTGGTAGAGTGTCCGAGTAGATTCATCCTTCCTCCTACAAAGGCATCCCCCAGTAGGTCTTGTTGACAAGCTACATTTCTCGGTGATTGTAGTTCTTCTAAAGCTAAAAATTCAGGGATAAGAATTACCAGAGGGCCTGAGGTGATTTGATGCCCCCTTGTTCTCGGTTTGTGCAAATAACTGATATAGAGTATCTTCGTCCGGTGCCAATGCAACTCAGTTTTCAGCCAAAATACAACAGACAGTATCATTTAAAGGCAAATGTCCCAGCCAACAACTTGACCAGTATTCAGCTCTTAAGAACAGGATATTCTCAAGGAAGCCATTCCAACCCCCAACCCCTTCTACTAATACACTTGCAATTGCTCATTCCAACCAAAATCTGACAGTTGGCAAACAATTTCGATCTTTTACCTCATATTATGTGGTGCTTGACCTCATCCTCCAGATCTTGCCATTGGACGAACAAGGTATGCTACTGAGGATGCTATCAATAAATGTAATCTGCCCACCCTTCAACAGGTAATGTCTTTTCCATCAAGTGCCCTCGTCAGACTTTGGCATGATCACAAAGCTGGATCCTAGTGGAGTGGTTGACCTGGATAAGTATTAGCAAATTAATCAATAGCACGTCGCAAGATACTAGCCAGTGTAGCAACTCTTTGACCCCCCCCCCCCAGATAGCAGAGATTTTACTTTTGCCAAATATACACGCTAGAAGCAGCTTTAAAGCACAACAGTTATTCTTTTGCTTCAAATATTATGATGGTGTCATCCCCAAATTAAGAAGAGTGAGTTGCATTGCATGTGTAAAACATTTGAACCAGCCAATGCCGAGCAACTATTAAAGTTATCTATGACCCTCCACTGAGCAGGATTAATAGAAGAGGTGATAGAGAATTGCCTTCACAAACTGTCTCAAACTTGTAAAGAACTCTATGGAGTGCCATCAACAAGATAAAAATTTGAAGTGCCTACAGAAACAACATGCAGTCCATAACTTCTGAAGTCCATGCTTGGCATAACATCAATCAGAGAAGCTCCAGTAGCATGATACACCATCTCTGGTCGCAATTCATTAGCTAGGATGATATTATGAATCACTTCCCCTAAGCTGATAGCAAAGATTAAGGGAATGATCTTGTAGACTCACAGCACACTGAGCTAATAGGGCATAAAGTCCATAATATCCATAGTCACTCTTACTAGGAAAAAAAATATCATTTACGCTGCTTTGAAGCTTGTCATTCTTCAAAGTCAACAAGCTGACCTAAAGAAATGCCAAACATTACAGACCAGAGCCCCGTCTTCTCATTTCTCAAGTACATCATCCTCTCATCAAGCCAACTGTGGCATCCTGATCAATCTGTCGAATAGAGAACTATCAATTGCAGGTAGACAACTGTTTGTTTAGTATAAGTTAATGTATAGCTGCATAATTCACGTTCTGATATCCGCATCTTCATTCAGAATCCGCTAATGGGTACAATATTTTATGGAAAGATGTGTTTCACTCCAGTTAGGTTTAGCCAAAGAACTCTTGCCTTCTGCCGGCGAGAGACAAGAATAAAACCAAGGCGAGAGACGGAAAGAGAAAGGGAAAAGAAAGAGAGAATTATAAAGCTGATAGCACGTGGAAGGGTAAAGGATCACATCCGAGACAGTCACAGGCTTCCAGTTAGCACAATTAGAGATGGACAACCCTTCATTATGTTTGATATTGATAAATTACAACAGACAGGCTTTCTCAAACATGATTTCTTTTCTACAAGGCACAAACGGAACCACAAATAAAGCTTCTAATCCAAGTGAAGTAGGAAAGAGATGAGGACGTACCACTCGTTAGCAAAATTTAATGACAATACCAAGCATAAAAGCCCATACCACGAGGCACAGCAAGACTTTTCATCAAACTGCAAAGCTAGAGAACCCAAGAAACGTAAAACAATCAGGTAAATATTCAGAACAGAATGCTGCATTGATATCCAAAGCCACAAGTAAACAAGACAAACTGAAAGCAGCACTAGATCAGAGTGCAGTTGAAATGTCCAACCATAAGACATCCATTTGAAGTTCATTGTTTCGATGTATATCTATGATCTAGTTTGCTTTGCACACAGCAGAACTTATTGTTGAACTAACCCAGAAGAAAAATAATATGAGATATTAGTGAATAGGATTCCGCATAAGGCAGCCATAACTCACACCTAAAGCAAAAGCAATCGTACAAACACTAAAGAGATGGTTGGAGTTCTAAATGCTGGGTTGGGGAAATGAAAGTACTTAGTTGGTACATCCTATTATGAGAGACAAACTAGTCTATCAACATGTACACCAGACATCAAAAGCTCTCAACGACTAACTTTAAAAACACAAAGATGACAAACAAGCAGTTTCAGAAAATAAAGCGCCCTTTAACTCCTTGCAGATGTTTATATCCGCCTAAAAGAATCAGCATTTCCTGTTTGCAATAGCGTCCGTTTTGACAATTCGTTCGCCAGATGAAGTACACTCTACCTGAGCAATGCAAGAAGTTTGAGACTTTTGAAGTGGAGGTTGAAAACCAATCAAAATACCATACAGATAAGGTCAATGAAAATCACTGAAGATTTATCAATTCAAATGATTAAGTTATGATTGGTAACATGAACCCCATGGTGCAAATTTCCTTTCCTACTGATTCTCATTAAGTGATTATGAAAGACTGAAGACCCTGTAGTTGAATCCATCTCTGAAGGAGAGTTCGCCATATAAGGACTTACCTGTAAAACAGAAAAGTACAGTGATAAAACTGCATGACTAATAATTTCATCACTTAAACCAGGGGGTTGGGTACACCTCAAAAATAATCCAGGTCTTGAATCAACATCTAGTGCCTGGATAGCATGTCATTCCCAGAAGTCGAAAGCGGAACCAGAGAAATCTGAGAAGCTTCTTAACATGATCTAAAGAAAAAAAGTGTCTGGACAAAAGTCTAACCATCACCAAGCACTTAATCTGGTATCGGCACCATCCATTTGCCACCTCTAAAAATAATGCATTAACCAATTTGTCTCCACTAAAATCAAAGAATGCATTGAAAGGGAAAGAAACACACTTCAAATCATCTCTTTGTTTACTCCAATGATGACTGAAGTATCAAAATACTGCTTTATAAATGAACATCCCAATAACATAAGAAGATTCACAAATGAGCTAATGTCCGTAACACTACGGCCAGTAACTGTATGAGTCGAAGTATATTCTACACCTCTAACCTAATTTTTTCCCTTCAAGACCTACAAATTACTCTGAAACTAAAATTTTCTCCGAGGACAATTCAGGTCCGTTAATAACAGCTCTATCTACCACAGATTCGGGAATGACTGTTGCTTTACCATTCCTCTGTTGGTCATGTTAATGAAGGTAATCCTGTTTCGGTAAGATCCTCTGCAGACTTGGAAGATGTACATCCTGTCACAAGGGTAGTATTCTCTTCAAGTCTTTCCCCAGATCCAACTGACACATCCTTCACCTCTATCGCGGGATCATTCAGCAAAGAGCTGTCATCAGATGACAACAATTCATTCGATGGTCTCTGATCCTCCTCCTCCTTGATACACTTAACATTATCATTCAATAAGCCCGGCTCATCTGGAAGTACAATATCCATCTTGCTACAGCTATCAATAGTTTCTCCCTGCTCTGAACTAATAATAGGCAAACTTCCATTCTCCGCACAGCATGAATCAGGAAGAGCCCCTCGCGGATGCTTTTCATCACTATCACCAGTAAAACAAGATCCTGATTCATCATTCAAGTGAGATTTCTGTTCTAGTGGTCCCTTACTTGAGCAGGACTCGATGTTACATGTTTTATTTGCATCTTCACGCTTATTACTCTCCAAAGGAACCTGCTTACCCTTGCTACCCATTGTATGCAAATGAGCACAAAAAGGAGGGGACCTTTGCCGACATTTGTGGCACTTGAATCCAATTAGCTTAGTAATTCTTTCAGCTGTAAGACCAAAAGCATCTCCATGAAACCAGTCTGCAGGATGGAGTAATCAGACAGGAAAATAAGGTAAGGCACGAGATATAAGGAGAGAAAAGAAGAAAAATCTGGAAAATATATAAACATTTCAACACCCAATAATCAGATTCATAAAGTGCAATTTAGATATAGGAGTTTCCTTTATTGAAAGACCCATTAAAATATCATTTTTCAAGCAACCTTTGAAGCACAAACTAAACAGTGTAACTCGAGAAATAGAAAGGGAGCTCAAACAAAAATGAATTGAACAGCAACAAATATTGATAGCTTGTCTTCTGCAACACTACCTCTTAAATCTCCTGTCACGATCATATTCCAGTTCAAATTTTTATAAAATAAGATCCACATACTCACTTTTATATAAACTGAAAGTATTCACACTTATCACTTATCACCTATAGTTTAACAATTACAAACTGAAACAGCAGACTTAGAGGAGACCAAACCCAAGAGCGACAATGTTATACTAGACAATGTCACCTCATTTGTTAAACATGATGGACAACTGAAAATAAATAAACGCATTTCCGCAGGAAAACAATTAGATATACAAGATTTAAAACCAACTCAAGATATATGGTAGACAGCCACCAACAAGATAACCAAAGGGATCGTCGACATAGACACAACACTGTATAAGACCCTTACCTCCACAAACTTCACATGCAATATAATTTGAAGCAGGTGTATATTCTAGTTCACCACAAAGACTGCACTTCGGCTGATCTGCTGTAGCAGCCAACTCTCCAGAAAGAACAAGACGCTTTTTACTCCTGAAGAGTGTCACTCGTTCATCATTTGGCTTTTGTGAGAGCAATAGACCATTTAGCCAGTATATCCGGCATAATTGCATTCTCTTCTTCTGCCAAGCAACTTCTGCTGGTTTCTTTTTCTCCGATATGTCAACTTTTGCTTTTTTCTTAGGTCTACCCCTTCCAGCTTTTGTTTGTTTCCCTCTTTTGTGTACTATTTTTTTGTTTTGCACAGCTACAAATTTAGCTGTCCTAGCAGAACGCCTGAGGGGTATAGCAACAGGCTCTTTTTTACTACTCTGTGATTTTGCTGGCTGTTTATTTTTGGTGCCTCTGGATTTAACTTTTGAGCACAGTGGCCTCAAGGCTTTCGATACTTTCTTACTCTTTTGCAACTCTATCCTCCCTCTCTTGACATTCTTTTTCCCATTATTATTCACAGCCGCACACTTGTGGCATGTATACTTAAACCCAGCAGCGGCAAATCCAGTTGACTTTACATGTCGTTTATGGAAGAAATCTGAAGAAAATGACAAAATATCAGATTAATTGCATAAAATGCGGAGAAAAGTTAAGGGAGATGTGGAAGAGAAGATGAAAGTACACTGAACTGATGACCAAATAACTTTGAAGTATTTGAATCAACATATGTAGAAGTAAACAAATAAAATCCACATGGAACTGAATGAAAAAAGAACAATGGAACTGATACAGTAAACTCGAGGGAGAAAAAAGTCTCAGCACCAAACAGAAAAGGTACTGAAGCCTCGACACTTAATAAAGGGAGGACCTTTTGCCTAAATCAAACAAACAATAGACCTTTGTGTTCCTCCAACTTATTAGTATTGAATTATGTGACCATCTCATCAAGCAATTTAATAGCTTTAACTATTAGAGGAGGAATACTTGTCTTAAGCATGGCCATCGCATGTGGGCTGATAATTCAACTATCACGGAAATTCTATGATCATTGGTGATGGTGAGACTAGAGACCAAGGACTTACTAGAAACGAAGGACTTTCACATGCCCCAATACCATTGAATTATGTTATTTTCTCATCTGATAGTGTAAGTTATTTGAGATGGAGAACTATTTTTTTATTTGTATTTGTCGTCAGTACTATGCAATGACATCTAGATGTTATTGGCAAAACCAAAAACAGAGACTAAAATAACAACATCCCAATTAGTAATAAATCAAAATCTGAAGTGCCAAAGAAATAGCAGACAATTCGAAACTGCTATTTGGAAGTATGATGCAAATCTGACAACGTGAACAGCAGAATCCCTGCAGAGGGTGCAACTGGTGCTTAATAAGACGACCACCTAACCCAATCTTGGGCCATGGAAAAAATCAACCAACTAAAGGCATATCCTTGCTTTTTGATTGAGCAGAACATGCAGATACCAATATGGTTCCAAAGATCAATTGTATCATTTATGTCATGTTAATATCCCAAAATATTTCACATGTCATTGAATGTCCTCAGTTACCTGATGTACTTAAGAATAATTATAAAATGACGACTAGACAGTTCACTAGTGAGTAGAGCTGTAAGAAAGTTTTATTAGGAGAAACTGAAGTACTCACCTTTGCAGTACTGACAGCTCACAGCTTCCCTGCAAGTAACAAAAGAAAATTAATCTTAAGAAAAAAAGTTCAGAGTAAAACATCTAGAGAAAATGGAAGACCAAATTCTTCATTCTATTAACTGTACACAGATATAATACCTAATTTTATCTAGTTAGGACTCGTACCAGAACATAGAGAGCCAGTTAGAAACTGGACAACGACAACTAACATGCCCATGCACAGGAAACAAGCGAAAAGGAAATATTCTCAAAAATCAGATCCACACAATACTGGAAATCTGAAACTATTCCCGCAATGTTATTCAGGGGCAAGTTTGTGTAGACCTCAACAAAATGAACATAATTCAAGGGTGACAATATTTTCACACTTGCTTGCTTCCACAAAGTAAAAATGATACCCCAAAAAATAGGACAGAGAAGCGACCAACAGGTTGGCAGCATCTCCAAGGAGGTAGACATTTTTTCCTCGCAAGGTGAAACTATATCAACTGCTAAAGCATAGTTGCAATCATGTTCCTGGACATAACAAGGAAATACTAGCTGCTTTGTCTGACAGTTATAATCAAATGTTGCCAAATATAAAACTCCATATTTAAAGACCAAAAATTATAACAGTCCAAGTATCACATATTACGATCCCTCCTTTTCTAATTTCTTCCTTGTTTTTTCCTTTTCCTATGGGGTTTGCAGCTGCTTAAAACACAGCCATCTCTTTACCTTAACATATACACAAGATTCGCCACTTATCACTTTTGGATAATAAGCTGATAATCAAACCATAAATCTACTCCAACTAAAACTGAGATCTAAATAATAGTGCCTGCCGCAGAACACTGCCTTAGTGAGGCGAAAGCCCAACCTTACCTAACTTCAGGATCTACGTGCTTCTAACAGCATTGATTTATACACATGTATGACATCAAGATTTTGAGGTCAAAAGTACTCTTTGACATCAAGATTTGTTTTAGCTGGACAGCACTCTATGAAGCATGTTTGACTCAAGACAATCTCCAGAGAAGGAACAACAGATGCTATATGTGCCATCGGAACATAGAAACCAACAGTCATCTCCTATTGCATTGTCCAGTTGCTACAGATATCTGGAACATGTTCTTTTCAGTTTTTGGACTTAGTTGGGTAATGCCTGAGAGGATTAAAGATGCCTTCATGCATTGGAGTTCTTGGAAAGTTGGTAGGTCCATAAGAAAGATCTGGAAAAGGACCCCTACCTGTATTTTTTGGTGTATCTGGACAGAAAGGAACAGAAGATGTTTTGATGGAATATCAACTCCTAATCACACTCTCAAGGCTAATTGTCTTTTATTTTTATATAGCTGGAGTAATCTCTTTCCTGTAAACTCCACAGATAAGTTTTTGGACTTTGTTAGCTCCTTATCTTTAGTACTATAGGCCACATTGTAATTGAGCTAACAAACTCACTTTGGCATTTGTACTAATTGCATCTACTTGATGCCATTAATTATATCCCTTACCTCATCAAAAAAAAAGATTTTGAGGTCAAAAGTCATCTGCAAGCTGCTTTTTTTTTTTGAGGGGGGGGGGTGTTGTGTGGAGGGGATAATGGTATAAAGCTGTTCAAATTTTGTCATTTAACAGTAGACTACTATTATTTTAGTTTGGAAAGATGATTATATGAGTTGAGCTTAAAGAAAGAAGTGAGGATTTATATCGGCGACCACAACTTTGTTTGGGACTGAGGTGTAGCTGTTGTTGTTGTTTAACAGTAGACAAGATACCTGATATCAGAACCCAAGGTGACCAAAGCTAAACAATCAATATTGTCTTGAATTTGCAAAAGTTGCTACAGTTATTTGTTTCTTAATGGAAATACTAAGTAAACGGTGAAAGAAGGAGGAGGAAAGCAGGAAAAGTAAACACAACAGAAATGAGCTGAAACTAAGACTGAAATGCTAAATGACTTTTATGAAGAAAGCAACTGAATGAAAAAGATAGAGCTCGCAAGGTTATTCAGAAGTTGCTGCACGACACGTGTTTCCCATAACTAAATCCTCTCTTTTTCAGCAGAAAAACCTTATCCATGTTTACTATAAATAGCAAAAACAGTATTTTCATAACTCCCCAGATTATGAAAGAAGTGTCAATTCATCCATGTAAGCTAGAAATTTGTGCATGCTATTATCTGACTGAAGCTTTTTCACAAATATCAAGAAGCATCATACCTAATTAGGACATCTTTGTTACAATGCCCACACTGATAACACTCTGATCTCTCTGCTTTGAGGAAAAGGTATTCGAAGCCCTTTTTCTTCAGAGGTTTTTTCATTATTCTCTTGGTCTCACGATGCTTCCCAACAGTTATCTTGCTAGATTTGCGAGCAATTCTTTTCTCCTCAAATCCTTTCACAAGATGCAAGGGCATGTGACATTCTTCTAGCCAATATCTCTTTCTTTCATTTGAAGCCTCTTCTAGCATTGTTCCGCATCGAACAACAATGTCAGGTAAGAATCTTCTTTTACCAAAATCAAGAAGATATTTAACTACAGATCCTTCAGAGCTTTTCCTGCGTACAATAACCTTCTTGAATGATCTGACAGATTTTTGAAATTCCTTATCCATCATTGCAAGGATATTGGTGTTTCCGATATCATTCCATCGAATATGAGCATCAAGATCTCTAACCTGAAAAGTGAAAAAGAGAAAACAATGAACCAAAAGCTCAATAAACTACACTCAAGCATGCATCTTTGTCAACAATAACAAAGACAACTAAGATGTCCTTTCAACACAAGCCATAGCCCATAAGGAAAAGTGCTACTGTAATTAACGCAAGTAGTAACTATCTATGTCCAATGGAGTCAATTTGGGTACTTCATATAGGACCATATCTCTATCATCTGGACCGCTGAAGTGCCACATTAAGGTAGCAGATCCAGGAAAATCATTTCTTTCCGGTTAATCATTAGTAGCCGAAACTGAATTGCATGGAAAGCGTACCTGGAGAGCAAGTTGCTCCACAGATCTCGAAGTCTCAACAGCAGCCCTCCAGGCTATGCACTTACTTCTCTTGGCAAAGTCTGAATTATCCGGATATAACATGCCTTGTATCTTCTTACATCCACCTGCACATGATAATTCTAGGTAAATTAAGCTCAACTGTTCCGTTGACCAGAAACCCAAGTTGTATTAGAAAACAAAACAAATGTTTAGACCTTGTCGGGCAGCTTTGCACGCCAATGATTGAGGCAAAACCTTCCAGTTGAATAGACGACGGGATAGCCTTCCCCCCCTCCACCAAAACAAGCCCAACCCACTTCCAGCATTTGAAGATGGATTCAACTCAGGCTCCAAATACCGAGCCTTCTTTTTGCCAATTCCATGTTTAGAAGACACACGTGGTGAATTGGTAACGATATGATGCCCAGAACCCATTTTGGCTAAAGAATCCACATGCTTAAGCCAATCAGGGGTAAGTGCTAGAGGCCGCAAGTTCGACTCTAACTGGCACCAAAAGTATCAGTCAGAAATCTATACAGATATGAAATGCAATAATAACTACTACAACTACTATTATTTCTCAATTCTAAGCTAGTTAGGATCGGCTATATGAATTCTCACCATCCATTTCACCCTATTTAGACTCATTTTACTCCGACATTCAATACCTTGCAGTTCTCTGACACTACGAATTCTTTGAAATTTATACTGTCATACACATCTCTAAACAGGCTAAAAGACTCTTAGCAGACACTGAACCTAAAGTAAGCGTACTGTTATGACAAGCCTTCATTCCAACAAGAGGACTTTTGAAACCGCGCTAAAAGATCCATCTTTACGAGGTTCATGTTCACTATGTTCTTAGACTAACGTACTTTGTATTAGGAAAGAATCCCAAGTACTAGACCATATTTAACAAAGTCATGTCATATATAACTTTTTTGAGGGTGATATCGGCACTTGGTTTTCCCCATGATCGACAGCAATGTGCATAAAGTTTAGTCAACCATACTAGGAAGTTGTATTGTGATATACACACTGGACCTCAAAAGAAAAAAGCATTTCGCAGTCCAAACCAGTTTCTCTGTCATACCATGTGAAACTTTAAGATCACATAGTACACATAACTGGAAATAGCTAGTGCAGCTGACCTTTCCGCCCTCCAAAAAAAAATTTAGGGACCGAGAAGGGATATAGCTTCCTACTAAGCTATCAAAGTCACAATAACTGCCTAAAAGAATATTTTCTCCGACATGAAGCATTAAGAACAGCCGGGAAGATCAAGCTCCATGTGGATATGAACAAATGAACTACGAGCACATCATTTTCATCGAAGTAGAAGACATTTTGCAAATGAAAACGACAAAAAGAGCGGGATGATAATATTAAGAATGATGTAGAAAACATTAAGAGCTCTTTTTTTATTTCACTTGTATTTTTAGTGCGAGGGAAAACACCATGCCGTATGGTAGTAGGTAAAATAGGTGGAAGACAATGGATGCGGAGTCACATGCACCTCCTGTACATACTATTTGACACCAACTCTTTGCTAATGAATTTTTTGACTTATCAATTAAATAAAATATACAAAAGATAGGGATGATCATCCTTACCGTAAGCAAAAAAGCTCCGAGTCCAGCAACTTCATGTGCTTTAAGAACACTTTTGCGCCAATTTTGAGAGTGGTGCGGATTCAACCAAGGACCCAACAGAAGCCCATGAAGCCGATCCTCAATGCTCACTATGTAGCAAAGGACATCAACAAGATGGCTTTTCCTGTTCTTCCTAGAACAGACACCCAATGCATCACTAGAAAAACTTTCTGGCGCAGGACCTGCGTTATTCTGGATGAGCAAGCAGTCATTTTCACACTCTGGAACTCTGCAAGGGAAGCACCACCCACATTTTTCTTTCCAAGCATCAATCTTCAGATTCTGAACATTGGGCCAGCAAAACTCAGTAGATTTGCTAGATATGGCCTTCAGCTGCGTTGAAATAATTTCCTCCACTGTTTTTATAGCACCTTCACCAGACTTACCAGGTGGTTTCTTTGTTAACTCTTCAACAACTGATGATGCCATTCGGGCAAAGCTATAATAGTTCACATAACTTTCCGCATACTGCTCCTCTGATATGATTTCTTTACTGCTCGTTGTTAATGTCCCCAAGTCCAAAGATTCATTGCCCTTTCTTTCTTTAAGTGTTCTTCTAGCCTCCATATTTTTTTCTGTAAGATCAGACTCTTCAAATGTTCCAGCCTCCTTGTAATTTTGATTGTCAGCAACAACCTGAGATACTTCAGCTGATCCTTCAGATCCTGGCGGTAGATTTCCCGTCTTCATTGATGGGTCTACAGTCTCTGACTTGTCATATCCTACATCATCCGAACATGACAAGAGCTTTTCCGCATCCTTTCCTTCATTTACCTTCTCTTCATTTTTTGACAGGATCAACACTGGAGAATTTGAGGGCAGAGTTTTCAGCTGGGTATCCAGATCACATTTTGCAACTGCAGCCATACAGTTTATATCCCAAAGCTTCATAATCACACTTAAGACAGTTCCGTAAATATTTTTTGATGACTTCATCATCCCTACAACCACAGCCAAATCATTTCGGTGATAATACTTAAGTGAGAACTCGTCTTCGCATGGATCAGACCTGCAAGGACAGTAGCACAAAACTCAACTTGTGAGAATAATTAAGTATTATTTTAAACCAAGAGAACTGGTAAAGAAATGATAAAGTGTCAAGAACAGAAAAAAAACAAGAAAAACACGAGTCTGGTGCCCCAGATTAGAAACGAGTCAATGACAACTACCACATTTTGGCACAGTTAATAAAAGAAGATGCAGTGTCAGACCATAATGTAAAACTTAAAACTAGAATTATAGGAGATCAAAAGTTAGACAATCGCGGAGGATATGACAAAACCATTAGCTTCCACCCTTGAGACTATGATCGACAACTAGAAATTAGCTAACACACTCAGTAAAGCTTTATTTATTCTTTATTTAACACGACTTTTTCCTTACAAGTAGACAATTCTATTTTTTAAAATAAAGCAAATAATTTTATTAATGTGGGAAAATCCTGTATTGAGGCTAACCTAGTTGCTCACTTCATGGCCCTTTTAATGGAAGCAACCCGGCAGCCGAAGAGACCAACAAAGCAACATGATCAATAATACTACTAACCTAGAGACCTTTTAGAATGTGAAACTACTAACCTAGAGACCTCGAAGCGAGCAGTTACCTTCTGCAACCTAGCCACCCCCTCCGTGAGACTGTGACTCCATTTATGGAAGCAACTTGGCAATCGAAGAGACCAATAAAGCACGCCTTCAGGAAGAGCTTTCAACTTTCACCAATGTCTCTTAATCATATATAGATACTAACATAACCAGCTTATAACTTCACTCTCTATCAAACACTATGTCTGGTCATGAAGCTACCTCCCCGTAATTCCTCACAAATACACGGCACGCATGTCTATCAGTCTGTTTAATCCACTTTTCTCTTTATGATACACTAAGCTTGTATTAGTTGGTGCAATCGGATAATATAGGATGTTAGAGATGGGTTCGTCATTATTAACAAAGAGTGAGAGACCCACAGTGAATTGAGATTTGATTGAGTCAAGGTTAGAGAGAAGTGGAAGTTTCTCTCACTAGAAACTTGTTTTTCTTATGTAAATGACATCTGCCATCTTCATTCACTCCTCTATACTTCAATAAAGACATTAGAATTAGAAAAAGGTGATAGTACAAATCAACCTTGTTTCCGGAAAACATTCTACTACTAAATGGAAGGGAAAGTTTTATTGGTCAGTTGTATTCATGTTTTGTCACTTAGCTTCTTTAAGACAAATGGTGATTGTATTAAATATGAATAATAAAAATCTCAAGAATGAAAGGGAGATGAAGCTAGTAACAAACTTGTCATAACATCAGACGTATTCAAGAATCACAACTTCAATGTAAATGTACTATGACTGAGTCCTAAATAATGTAGGATTTGGCCATATGAATCCCTTGTAATTATTTGACTCCATTGAGATACAAACATTACAATACTACTTTGCTTGTGAAATTTTCCTTTTAACGGATCACCACATCAAATGGAAAATGTTTGCCAACAGCAACCTAGACCATATACTGATTCAGACTATCTAATTCCAAACAGTGCAAACGTTTGTGCCGAAAGATAAATGTTAAAACATAAACAGACTGATTAAGCTTCAAAGAGCAACCTGACTGTCAGAGAAGGTACAATCACTTACTAACTTTAGGGTGATGGAACTTACACCAATAGGTAATCACAGCAGCTATAGTATAGCCGGCCGTATGGATCAGTTGCCAACAACTCTGCCCCTCGAATTGATTTTGCCAAATTCAAACACGGCTTCTTTTTGCCAATCAGACATTCAGGGCAATACCAATCACCTTCTGGCAAGTGACTACTAGCAACACCAACACACTTGGAATGAAATGCAGCAGGGCAGCCATCACAGCATATTAAGCTACCATCCATTTTGCAGAGGCAGCATTCATCGCTGTTCCAGTCTGTTGATTCATCGACTGCTTCCTCGCTCAAGCATGAACCAGTAGCAACATCCATGGCACCCTTCCTCTTCTTGGAACTGTCAAACTTCAAATCCCGATCCAAATCCGTGTTCTCTGCTGCCACAGTTCTTCTGTTAAGCTCTGATCGTATGGCCTCTACTTCAATCACATCATCACAAAGGCACCTAAGCATTTCAATCTTCAAAGAAGCTGGTTGCTTGTAGTAATCGCTCTCGAATAGTTTAAAGTGACAAAGATCAAAACTTGGCTTCAGTTCAGATTCATGTAACAGTAGATATTCAACCATAAAGACAGGCCATGTGATCAGGTCCAGCAAATCCCAGTTAAGAGACCTACTTCCACAATTGTAAATGTATAGATAAAATTGAGTATCAAAGGAATTATAGCAAAAAAAAAACTTACACACAACTTTTTGAGAGTTCAAAACTTTACCTAAGACAATTAGATGCAGATTCAGAAGTTTCATCCGAAAGAGCCTCCAAATGCTTCCTCAATATTTGCAAAAGAGAGAAATGAATGGAGTCAAATAATAAAGTAGGAGCATCTGCTTTTACGCACGCCACGAAGTCTTCCAACTCAAAGGGGCTCAAGAACAATAAAGTACTAAACGATCTCAAAAATGAATACACAGAGAAGACATCAAGCACAGGAATACCATCTAAATCTAAACTACTCGAAGTAGGAGGCAAATCCATCTTTTGCGGAAGATTGTCATGTTTATCAGACTCTTCATGACCTGATACTATAATTTTCTCCTCTGAAACCACACTAACTGCAGGAGACAACAGTGGATCACTCGCTACATCAGACACTACTGCACAATAAACGTGATCTTCAGCAGAAACGGAATCTATTCTCGCTCTACGAGCACTTCTTCTCAACACCGTCTCCGTACCACCTTTTCTGCCACCATCGAGGAGCTTCCTCTTCTTTCTACCCCTTTTGCCCTTCATCAAGCTCCCCGAAGCACCATTTGGCACTTCCAACCCACTAGTACCCTTATCAGGCGTCGTCCACTTCACCTCAACTTCCTGCAGAGTGCCATTTGTTAACTCACTCACAGTAAAACAAGTATCCAAACTCAGTGGGACCTTCTCTTCATCTCGACTACACTCTTTCTCCCGAGTTCCTCCTTCTCCAAAACAACAAGTCGTCATTTCCTTTGACGTCTCATCACCAACAACAACATCTACATTTTTACTTTCTTCATCTAGCCCTAAATTCAAGTCAAAACAGTGCCCGCCACCCTTTATCCTTATATCCTCCGAAACACGACCCCCCACGTCCCCATTTGCATCCACGTTCAAATCAATCACATTGCTTCTATTCTTCAATGTTCCCTCCAAAGTTTCCAACTTTACCTCATTAACACCACCCATATTCTCCTCAACATTCAAATCCACCCCTTTATTCAAATCCAATTGACTCCTATTCAAATCAACTACCCCATCATCGTCGTCGTCATTCAAATTAACCATCACATCATAATTCAAATCCAAATTCAACCCATTATTCAGCATACCATCTTTTCTCACATTCAAGTTCATTTCACTACAATTCTCACTATAATTCATTTCCGTGTCAGCATTGTTACCTGAATTTTTTGCCATACGACGTCGTTTTTTGGGCTTTCGACCAACAGTCTGCTGCTGACGTGGCAGTGATCCGTTCAACAAGCAGAGGACTTGGGACAAGTCAAGAGACTCGGAATCGCCCACATCATAGAGGATCTCGAAGAACCCAGTTGTAGAATTGTAGGATTTGACTGTACCAGTGAATGTTCCAACGCCTTTGACTTCTTTGTTGACTCTTCTCCCTATATACTCTTCCCCCATTTACTTTGCCCCAAATTCTAGGGTTTTACGATCTCCACTACAACCCCAGAATTATGATTATGATGAGAGAGAAAGAGAGAGAGAAGAGGGGTTTGGGTTTCTCTCTCTAGGAATGTGGGTTAGGTACAAAGGAGTTTATGTTATGTATGTATCGTAGAGAGAGAAAATGAAAGCTGGGTCTCTCTGCGTGTGTGTGTGTTTCTCTCTCTAGAAAATGCAAGGAGAGAGAGAGAGGGAGAGAGAGGAGTTTGAAGTTAGAAACTAAAGCGACATGCGTTCCCTTTATGGCAGCCTTCTCTTTCTCGCTGCAATAGCGGTCACGTGCACGTGAGTGGTTGGGTCGTGGGTGGGAATTGGGATAAAAAAGAATTTTATGTACTAAGATAATTTAATTTACATAAAATAAAAAGTAGGCATCATACATATGTTTTTTATCTTTTATTTTTTTGTGTGGCGTTTTCATTAATTTATTCAAAGAAATGTGATGATAAATAGAGTAGTAAATGTGCATATTAAATAAAAAGTGGCATTGTGAGTATTTTTCTAGTTATTAATGAAGAAATAGTCAATTTTTCGAGGAACTATTCGTAGACAATAAATTTGCGTCGAGAAAATAAAATCAAGATCGAAAAATATCGTAACAATCGTAGTAATTTATTTCAAATATTTGAGTGTACAATCTCTATGAATCATTTGATTCTTCTTTTCAATAGTAAATAAATTCAAGGGCCTTTGAGCTTGATCTTGAATATCTATTTGTTGCCACGAACGATAATCATGTTCTTGAGCTTGAGCTTGATTGCTTGGATTTGAACTTGATTTGGTCTTCGTTCTTGAGCTTGAACTTAATTTGTTCTTCGTTCTTGAGCTTGAACTTGATTTGTTCTTCGTTCTTGAACTTGAACTTGATTTCTTGAAATTGAACTTGAAGCTTGAAATTTGTGGAGGAATTTGCAGCGTTTGATCCACGAGCTCTTTCTTGCTTCTTGTTATAACTTCTGGTGTCTTTTCTGAGTTATGAAGACCCCTATTTATAGTTGTGGAAGGGAAGAGTTGTGATAAGAACAAACTCTTTTCGACCAATCAAATTGAAGTATGACATGGCTGCATTTGATTGGTCAGAACATGTCACTTGCACACGTGGCACGATTTCATTGGCCTTTTAGCGCGACTGGACATGCCTTGTCATTTTGACACGTGGCATGGTCCTATTGGCTCTTCCGCTTGACTTGGTGCGCCACGTCATTTGACACGTGGCACCAAACTAGGCCTCTAGGAAGATGACATCTTGGGCTTAATGAAGTGGGCTCATCACTTTAGCCCAATTAAATGGGCTAGCCCAATGGATTAAGACTTATTTATTTAATTCATATATATTAGACTTATATAATTAATTCAATTATATTAGCGCAATAATATTTATTTGGACTAGCATATTTAAAATATAGTCCAAATTATTTATAAATTTAAATTCAATAAATTTTACATGCCTACAAATGCCCCCTACTTAAAGATTTACTTGAGGGATAAATTTAATAAACCTCAAGGGCAGGCTTGAAGTAACGATGAATGATCCTCGGATCAACTTACCTCAAAACAGGTATTTTTTGTGGTTCATTTGTATTGCATAGATTATGCCAGTTGCTTAAAATAATTTGACTATGAGACTTATAAGTCAGTACATTCCTCAGAAAGGAATAAAGCTAAGCCATGTTGATTAGGCATACATTGGTATTTGAATCTAATATTACTACGAAATGACACTTTTTCATAATTTAGAAAAGTTCATCCACGTGATAACAGTTTGTATCCTTTCCAAAGTGCTTTCCTTGTTTCATGGAATTTGGTGTCGACATTACTTGGTTAAAGGGACAACTATGCATTATTGATTCCTTGTTGCAAGCAAATTACTGTCGCCGCCAAACAAATCCAAATTCCCTTCAGAGATGGATTATATAGATCCGAATCCTTTTCGAATACCTTCTCCTAGTTCGTGTTAGTATCAAACAATTGCAGTTGCTTTAGTACTTGTTCCCACATCGAGAATAGGCTAAAGCAAGCCATCTACGAAAATCTATATAAAGCCATATACTCGTGTTTATTGAGCATCAGTTTGTAGTCTTTGCAAGTCACTTGAGTCTAGTTTTGTAGACTTAGAAGCATTAACGCGAAGGTAATTTCTTCTTCTTTTCTTGTGCTTTTCTTATTTTGTTGTCTCTTTTTTGTTGTAGGTCAAGCGATGAGGATTTGTTCTTGTTCAACAAGATGATCCATGCATGAAGAAGACAATCTTGGGGTGCGAGGGGATGAGTACTTATCCTTGCCCGAATATCGGAGAGATTACTTTCATGGCCCGACTACCGGAGAGATTACTCTCAAAATGGTCCGATTCTTAGAGAGATTACTCTCAATGTGGCCTAATTCTTTGAGAGATTACTCTCAAAATGGCCCGATTCTTGGCGAGATTAATCTCAATGTGGCCCAATTCTTGGAGAGATTACTCTCAAAATAGCCCGATTCTTGAAGAGATTACTCTCAAAATGGCCCAATTCTTGGAGAGATTACTCTCAATATGACCCAATTCTTGGAGAGATTACTCTCAAAATGGCCCGATTCTTGGAGAGATTACTCTCAAACTGGCCCGATTCTTGGAGAGATTACTCTCAAAATGGCCCGATTCTTGGAGAGATTACTCTCAATGTGGCCCAATTCTTGGAGAGATTACTCTCAAAATGACCCGATTCTTAGAGAGATTACTCTCAATGTGGCCCAATTCTTGGAGAGATTACTCTCAAAATGGCCCGATTCTTGGAGAGATTACTCTCAATGTGGCCCAATTCTTGGAGAGATTACTCTCAAAATGGCCCGATTCTTGGAGAGATTACTCTCAAAATGGCCCGATTCTTGGAGAGATTACTCTCAAAATGGCCCGATTCGTGGAGAGATTACTCTCAATGTGGCCCAATTCTTGGAGAGATTACTCTCAAAATGACCCGATTCTTAGAGATATTACTCGCAATGTGGCCCAATTCTTGGAGATATTATTCTCAAAATGGCCTGATTCTTGGAGAGATTACTCTCAAACTAGCTCGATTCTTGGAGAGATTACTCTCAAAATGGCTCCATTTTTGGAGAGATTACTCTCAATGTGGCCCAATTCTTGGAGAGATTACTCTCAATGTGGCCCGATTCTTGGAGAGATTACTCTCAAAATGGCCCGATTCTTGGAGAGATTACTCTCAAAATGGCCCGATTCTTGGAGAAATACTCTCAATGTGGCCCAATTCTTGGAGAGATTACTCTCAAAATGGCCCGACTACCGGAGAGGCCAACTTAAGGTGCAAAGGGACTCATATGTCCACCTTAAGATTGGAAAGTTATAGTTCCTTTTAAGGACAAATCCACGAAGAGGCCAACTTAAGGTGCAAAGGGACTTATATGTCCACCTTAAGATTGGAAAGTTATAGTTCCTTTTAAGGACAAACCCATGAAGAGGCCAACTTAAGGTGCAAAGGGACGTATATGTCCACCTTAAGATTGGAAAGTTATAGTTCCTTTAAGGACAAACCCATGAAGAGGCCAACTTAAGGTACAAAGGGACTTATATGCTTACCTTAAGATTGGAAAGTTATAAAGCTTCAACTTGAAGACGACATCGACTTGAACACTTGGAAAACTTTGAAGATTTGGCGGACTTTGCAGACTTCAACTCGAAGATTCAGATGGCTTAAACAATTCAACTTTAAGATCGGCGAATTTGAAGACTGAAACTTGAAGACCGACGAACTTGAATACTTCAACTTGGGGGGTTAAATATTTCAACTTTAAGACCGGCGAATTTGAAGACTTCAACTTGAAGACCGACGGACTTGAAGACTTCAACTTTGAGACTTAGAGGGCCTAAATATTTCAACTTGAAGATCGGCGAATTTGAAGACTTCAACTTGAAGACCGACGGAGTTGAAGATTTCAACTTGGGGACTTCAACTTGAGTACCGACGGACATGAAGATATCAATTTACCATGGAGGGTTGCCCCTTTTAAATCAAATGAGATTAAAGTTCCACAAGAGGATGACATTTCAGCTTGATTTTGCATTCCTTCATACTTCACTCGGACAACAATTGGGGCAATATGTATCTTTTGAACTTATGCGACTGAACTTAGAATGAAACTCTAAGCTGCCTACGTACCCCGGTGAAGAGGATCAAGTCATACCGTAGTTCAGACTAGGTAGATTTTTTTTTTTACATCCTAACTTTTGCCTAGGCCGCCTCTTTCGAGATCTTCAACCTAGCGGAATTTTTTTTTGGGGGTTCCTAACTTTTGCCTAGGCCTCCTCTTTCGAGATTTTCAACCTAGTGGACTTTTTTTTTGTTTTTTTGGGTCGTACACAGTTTATACTCTTGCGGGCCAAGAATGTAGTAACATGTAGTTTAGGCTCATGTGTCGAGGAGTATCATGACTTGCAGTTTAGGCTCGTACGTCGAGGAGTGTCATGACTTGCAATTTAGGCTCGTACGTCGAGGAGCATGGCGACTTCAAGGATAATACTTCTTCAAAAACTTGCCATTGATAGGGCCGATCCCCATACCATCTGCATCAACCAGCTTGTAAGCCCCACTTGAATAAGCTTCTTGTACGACATATGGCCCATTCCATTTTGAAGTGAACTTCCCTACAGGTTTATGGGAAGTAATTATGGGTCTTCGTACGGCAAGGACTTGATCTCCTACTTGAAAGGATCTCGGACGAACTCTTTTATTGAAGGCGCGAGACAATCGAGCTTGATAATATTCAAGACTTTGTTGAGCTTCCAATCTCTTTTCATCAAGAGCTTCCAACTCTGCTAATCGAAGTCGAGCATTTTCTTCATCAGTGATCCCTTCTTGAATAGCCAGTCGTAACGAAGGTATTTGACGCTCAAGTGGCAAGACAACTTCGACTCCATAAACGAGTGAATAAGGAGTCACATGTGTTGGCGTGCGATGAGTCGTTCTATATGCCCATAGAGCTTCTTCCATACGGTCATTCCAATCTCATTTGGATTTGGAGATAATTTTCTTTAACAAGTTGCATAGAGTCTTGTTGAATGCCTCAGCTAGACCATTGGCGGCAGCATTGTACATCGAAGAGTTACGTTGCTTGAAGCCAAAGAGATCACAAATCATGTTCATCAACCTATTATCGAATGGCTTTCCATTATCCGTTACTATGTAACGAGGAATGCCAAAGCGATAAATAATGTTTACTCGGATGAAACTTGCAGCATTTTCCTTTTTTACTTCCTTAAGAGCAACAACTTCAGCCCATTTTAAGAAGTAGTCAGTTGCAGCCAAGATGTATAGGTGCCCACCAGAGGACTTTGGCAGTGGTCCAACAACATCCAATCCCCAAGCGTCAAATGGCCAGGATGCAATAGTCGGGTGCAATATTTCAGGAGGTTGATGAATAAAATTCGCATGGAATTGACAAGCCTTGCATCTTCGAGCGTAGTCCAAGCAATCTTTTACCATCGTTGGCCAATAATATCCCATCCTTTTTATATGGAAGTGGAGCTTTGGTCCGGACTGGTGTGACCCACATACCCCAGAATGTGCCTCTTGCAAAACTTGGAGAGCTTCTTTTTCTCCTAGGCATCGCAATAGTACTCCCTCGAACGACCTTCTGTATAGAATATCCTTATAGTAAAGGAAGCGAGGTGCACGACGACGGATTTCAGTCCTTCTCCTCGGATTTTCTGGAAGTATCCCATAGCATAAGTAGTCGATAATAGGTTGTCGCCATTCTTCTTTCTCAACTTCAGAAACAGCAGCAAGCTGCTTGAGTTCGTTTTCTTCACCTTCGACCTCATTTGGCGGCGGTACTACCCATTTTTGGTAGACGGTAACTTGCGTTTGGTCAGGCAGGGCTAATGATGAAGCTAAAGCAGCTAAAGCATCAGCCTTCTTATTTTCTTTCCTTGGTACATACTGAATAGTCACATCGCTGAGCCACCCCATCAACTTTTTCGCGTAATCATGATATGGGCGTAGTTCAGGCTTTTTGACCTCGTAACTACCCAAAAGCTTATTGACCACTAACTGGGAGTCACCAAAGACTTGCAATTGCTTCATATCAACGGCTATTTCAAGCCCAAGTATTAATGCTTGATATTCAGCAACATTGTTGGAACAGAGTTGTGTCAAGGTGAAGGAGTAGGGCAAGACTTCACCTTGAGGAGTGACAAATACTACGCCAACCTCGGCTCCCCCACGATGCGCAGCACCATCAAAGTACATCTTCTATGGGGGTTGAACTTCAATAACCATTGCGTCCTCATCAGGTAGTTCATCAGTTAGCCCCCAGTCATCAGGTATCGGATGATCTGCCAAGAAGTCTGCCAATGCTTGTCCTTTTACAGCCTTTTAAGGGATGTACAAAATCTCGAATTGTTGAAATTGGAGGTACCATCTCGCTAGTCGATCACTAAGAACAGGTTTTGACATCATGAACTTGATGGGATTTGCTTTAAAAACGAGACGGACAACATGAGCTTGAAAGTAGTGCTTCAACTTTTGAATTGAGAAGACTAGCGTCAAACACAACTTTTCAATTGGCGAATAGTTCAACTCGTTAGGTGTCATCATCCTGCTCAAGTAGTAAAGAGAGTTTTCTTTCCCTTCACTATTTTCTTGGGCCAATAATGCTCCAACAGACCTTTCCTGCGCCGCAATGTATAGTATCAATGGCTTTCCTGTATAAGAGCTGCTAAAACTGGAGGCTTCATCAAGTAGGTTTTGATACTTTCGAAGGCATTGCTACAAGCTTGATCCCACTTGAAAGGAACACCTTTCTTCATGAGGTGACTAAATGGTTGGCACCTCCCAGCCAGGTTTGATATGAATCTTCTAAGGTATGCTAGCTTTCCTTGCAGACTCTTAAATTCATGGATATCTCGAGGCTCATGCATTTTCAAAATGGCATCCACTTTGGCTTGATCAATTTCGATCCCTCGATGTCGGACAATGAAACCAAGGAACTTTCCAGAAGTAACTCCAAAGGCACATTTCAACGGATTCATCCTAAGTTGGTACCTCCGGAGCAATTCAAATACCATCCTCAAGTCTTTCATGTGGTCACCCTTCTCTCTTGATTTCACCACCAAGTCGTCAACATAGCATTCGACATTCTTGTGGCGAAGATCGTCGAAAATATTCTGCATAGCCCTTTGGTAAGTAGCACCAGCATTCTTCAAGCCAAAAGGCATTACCTTATAGCAATAAATACCCTTGGGGTGCGAAATGCAGTAAGATCTTCATCTTTTGGTGCCATGCGAATTTGGTTATAGCCCGATGAACCATCTATGAAAGACATTGCCTCGTAACCAGTAGTAGCATCGATCATCAGCTCTGGAATAGGAAGCGGGAATTCATCTTTGGGACATGCATTATTAAGGTCCCTGAAGTCAATGCATACTCGAATTTGGCCATTCTTCTTCCTTACAGGGACAATACTTGAAACCCATGTTGGGTATTTAACTTCCCGAATAAATCCAACTTCAATGAGTTTGTTAACTTCAGTTTCAATTAGGGGAACCAAGTCTGTCCTAAAACGCCTTTGAGCTTGTTTAACAGGGTGAGCACCATTTCTGACTGCAAGGTGATAGACTGCTACTTTCGGGTCCAAGCCATACATCTCTTTGTAACTCCAAGCAAAACCATCCCTGAATTCTTTGAGTAACTCAATATAAGTGCTTTCTTCATCAGCTTCTAGTAAAGCACTTAGGTAGGTGGGTCTTGGCTCCTCATCGGTGCCAAGGTTAACTTCTTTTAAGGCATCAAATGTCGTCTTCACTCCTTCTTCAAGTTCAGGTGGAGCATCTTTCGCATCCTCATCTTCTTGAGGGTCCCCATCATTGAAGGATATATGATAACATGGCGAAACATCCTCCAATTCCACATTATCTTCTATCGAAGACGAAACACCATTCTCTCCTTGTACAGTGATATGATACGAAGAACCTACACTTTCTTCATCTTCGTTACGTTCCTTAGTGTAGACCACAGTATATGGCTTTACCTTCAGTACTTCTTCACATGAAACCACCAGTTTTGTTTGTCGCCTCATTCTGGAAAGAACTAAACTTTGGAAATCCTTAGAGATCTCCTGAATTTTGGGTGAAGCGGGTGTTCTTGTATTTCGATGATTTCTCTGGAATTTATTCCCCTTCTTTAATGGACCCAATCTCTCAAATACAGAAGTTCTCACAGTTGATTTTCCAAGCTGATCAAAGATAGAAGGCCTATTAGAAGCGGCAGATTCGTCTTCTACAGTGATATAATTGCTACTTGCCCTTTTTATTGAGATGCGCATTGGTGACGGTTGCTTGTATCCCAGACCTTCACGGGGTTGCCTCGTTGCAGCTTCTAATGGGAGCTTCTCTAACTTTGACGGCTCGTTGGGATTGTATCCAGCTTTTGCAAATAGCTTGTAAGCGTCGAAACCTTCATCTGTTCGTTTTGTAGGGAGTGCCACATTCTGCAAACGATTTTGGGCTACAAACCCTGCAAGTGGCTTTGAGGACAACTTTACTGCCTCAATTCGTTTTACCGGAAGAGTTAACTCCCTTTGAATCTTGGTTTGGAGATTATGTGATCCGCCCTTGTCTTTCTTCCTTTTAGGGATATATTGGAGCGCGGGACTTACTTTCTTTCCATAAGACGCAATACCCCCTTTATGAGATTTACTCACGTTGGCAGGTACCTCCTCAGTAACAGTTTTGGCTTTACCAATAGTCACATCAGCTCTTTTAGTTATGGGTTCGTCATTCTTGCTTTTCGTACCATCATCAACTTTTAGCTCCTTCACAATACGGTTCTTCAAGTAGAACTTTGCATCGGCAAAGTGTGACTCAGCCTCGGTGAATGGCTCATCATCGGCAACTACCGTCTTCTCGACTTCACCCTCGTAGTATTTTAAACATTGATGGTAGGTAGATGGAATAACTTTATTCTCATGTATCCAAGGCCTCCCAAGTAAAACATTGTATGAAGTCTTCGCATCGATCACATGCAGCCATGCACTTGATTGCATATCTTCAATAGTGATTCCTAGCTTGATTGCGCCTATGGATCTTTGCCCCCTTGGTTAAATCCTTGGATCATCACACGACTTTCTGAGAGTTCGTTCATGGGAATACCAAGTTTTTTCACAGTATGGATTGGCAAAATGTTCACTGAGGATCCTCCATCAACCAAAATCCGATTTACCCTTTCATCGCACATATAGCCAACCATGTATAATGGGCGGTTATGAGGAGTGTCACCTAGCAAAAGATCATCATTTGTGAATGTGACCTTTTTTTCACAAACATTAACTTCTTGAGGAGTGGACTCGATGGGCTTTTCCAAAGATGGTTCCAACTGTAGGTCATCACTCTTTTCTTCCTCTTTGTCAGCGCGGCAACAAGAGGCATGAACGCCCTCATGGGAAATCTTCGTGCGAAACCAACTTGGTAAGAACTCCTCCAAGGTCACTGGATTTCGTGGTTTTTGAGGGTGGTGCATCTCCACTTTTGCTTTCTTCAAATGTCTAACTGGATTCTTTTTTATTGGTCTTTTTACCATCATTTTTCTTGTTGGTTGTTCCACTAATTCTTTTTGTGGGCTCCTTTTGTGGCGCCTACGACGAGTCACCAACGTCCAACCTTCATCATCATCAGGTTGGTTGACTTCAGCTTTGTCGCTCTCCAGTAATTCTTCATTTTTACTTTCTTTAAAATTACATAATTCATCGGGACTGAATGTGCCAAAGGTGATAGAGACTTGGTTTGCGCTTGATTTCTCATCTTCAAGCACGATCTTCTTTTCGCGAGCCAAGTCCATGACTTTATCCTTGAAGATAAAGCACTTCTCTAGAGGGTGGCTTACAAGTCGGTGATATTTGCAGTAGTTTGGGTCATTTGTTTTCCCAACTTCATTTGGTCGCTTCATCTCCGGAAGCTTGATGAGATTTAACTCGAAGAGTTCTTCGAAAATGGCTGGCACATCAGAATCCAGGAATGGGTACTCTTTCTCTTGCATTTTTTTTAGAGTCAGCTTCCCACTTGGCTTATCTTGAAATGAAATGGATTTCATACTCTGCTTCTTGCTCTCCTTCGCCGTGAACTTCACAAGTGACGTATTGACATTCATAGCTTCTTTGCTTTCAGACTTGGGTACGAACTTGCCCCATTTCCTGACTTCTTGCTTGTCATTCACTTTGCGAGTTTCATAGATGGGTAGACTTTCATTTCCAATGGAAGTCATGCTCAATTCCATGTCATGGGTACGAGTTGCAAGTTCTTCAAATGTGCTAGGCTTGATACCTTGCAAGATGTAGCGCAATCCCCAATGCATGCCTTGGATGCACATCTCTATGCCTGAAGCTTCACTAAGCCTGTCTTTGCAGTTGAGGCTTGCATTCCTCCAACGATTGATAAATTCGATAACTGGTTCCCCCTTTCGTTGACGAGTATTTGTAAGCTCTATCATACTCACCGTGCATCTTGTGCTTTAAAAGCGATTGAGGAACTCTTGCTCTAGTTGATCCCAGCTATCGATAAATCCAGCCTCGAGGTCCGTGCACCCGTCAAAAGTATTTCCTTTTAGTGAGCGAACAAACTGCTTGATGAGGTAATCTCCATAAGTCCCACCATTGTTGCACGTCTCAACGAAGTATGCAATATGTTGCTTTGGGTTACCTTTACCATCAAATTGTTGAAACTTCGGAGGTTGATAGCCAGCAGGCATCTTCAACATATCGACCCTTGCAGTGTACGGCTTTGCATATGTAAGGGAGGATTTGGCAGCAACTTCATATTTGTTCTTAATGGTTCCTTCGATGAACTCCTTCAGTTGATCGATTGGAATCATCCCTTCAGATGAGACAGGGATAGCCTTAGTGGATGCTGCTTGTCTTGGGGGAGAGTCACTCTCTAGAACTTCTGGGAGCTTGCCGGGTGCATGGGTAGATTCTTCTTCCATCAAGATTCTCACTCTGTCTGTTAGCTTGTCAATTCTAGCCTATTGATTTTGCATGCATTTGCTCAAGCCAGTGATTGTTTCCGTCAAGTTTGCCAACTTCTCCTCCATAGATGAAGTGTTTGTCACCACGGCTTGCATGATTGTCGTCGATAACGGAGAGTAGCATGGATTTTCACACAGATTGATCCTTGACTGGCTCACTTTATGTGGTGTAAGTGGGGAGGATCCATCGCTTGAAGCATCATCATCTTCCTTCACAGCAGAGGCTTGGAGCCAGAGAGGTCAAGCAGAGCAAGAGTTTTCTTGATCTTTTCAGCAACATCGCTTCCTCCTTCAGATGCATTTGTGGAAGATCTTGCTCCTTTTGAGGATGAAGATCCGAAAACAGGGGTTGATGCGGACGACATTTGGGGTGTTTGTTGTCCTAAAGAGCTTGCTTTGCTCCTCGTAACTGGTCCGAAGCTTCCAAAGGTGATATCGAGGATGTTTTCTACATCAGCATAGAACCTGGAGTTAGCAGCCTTGGTAGATGTTAATTTGGAGTTGATTTTCTTCGAAGCCATTTCAATGTTCTTGAACTTTGGTGATTGAAAAGTTGAGATGAGAGGTAGAGATTGTCCCACTGGGCGTGCCAGAATTTGTAGACAATAAATTTGAGTCGAGAAAATAAAATCAAGACCGAAAAATATCGCAACAATCGTAGTATTTTATTTCAAATATTTGAGTGTACAATCTCTATGAATCCTCTTATTCTTCTTTTCAATATTAAATAAATTCAAGGGTCTTTGAGCTTGATCTTGAATATGTATTTGTTGCCACGAACGATGATCATGTTCTTGAGCTGAGCTTGATTGCTTGGACTTGAACTTGATTTGGTCTTCGTTCTTGAGCTTGAACTTAATTTGTTCTTCATTCTTGAGCTTGAACTTGATTTCTTGAAATTGAACTTGAAGCTTGAAATTTGTGGAGGAATTTGTATCGTCTGATTCACGAGCTCTTTCTTGCATCTTGTTATAACTTCTGGTATCTTTTCTGAGTTATGAAGACCCCTATTTATAGTTGTGGAAGGGAAGAGTTGTGATAAGAACAAACTCTTTTCAACCAATCAAATTGAAGTATGACATGGCTGCATTTGAAGATGTCACTTGCACATGTGGCACGATTTCATTGGCCTTTTAGCGCGACTGGACATGCCTTGTCATTTTGACACGTGGCATGGTCCTATTGGCTCTTCCGCTTGACTTGGAACGCCATGTCATTTGACACGTGACACAAAACTGGGCCTTTAGGAAGATGACATCTTGAGCTTAATGAAGTGGGCCCATCACTTTAGCCCAATTAAATGGGCTAGCCCAATGGATTAAGACTTATTTATTTAATCCATATATATTGGACTTATATAATTAATTCAATTATATTAGCGCAATAATATTTATTTGGACTAGCATATTTAAAATATAGTCCAAATTATTTATGAATTTAAATTCAATAAATTTTACATGCCTACACTATTTCAATATTTATTGTCCATCTAAAATGCATAAGGTTCATCAATGATTTCATGTAATAGAAATCTTATTTTTTAATAATTACTGGAATTTGTATGCTAATCATTTCACATTATAATATACAATACAATCTTTGTATTGTATTACTATTAATATTTTATAATTTTGACAATTTTTTGTGGACAATAAGTATCAGAATATTCGACGGTAACAAGATGAATGATGTTCATTCTGAAATAAATTAAAAGCATACCCTTTGAAAACGCTAGATAATGCTTAAGGTAATTTTTGTTTGATGAAGTAAGATGTTATATTACTAGCATCGAGAAGATGCAACACAATACAAGTGAGATTGGTTAGCTCCATTAACACAAAAATACAGTTCTAGTGAGGGAGCTAATCAAAAGCACCAAAAAACTAAGGTTGGCAATCAAGCCAAAGACAAAGAGCTAATAAAATCTAGAAATGGAATTAACTCATTTACAAGAAAAAGGTTGCTCCAACTATATAGATTCCTAAGGCACTTTGCCTTCATGGAGCTGTTGGGAGTTGATATGTCATCAAAGCATTTGCGATCCCTTTCTCTCCAAATATACCAAGACATACATGGTTATGTCAATTTTCCATTAACTCCAACTTTCAACTGCTTCTTTTATACCTTGTGAGGTTGTCCAACTTATGCCAAAAATTGAAAGGAATATGTGCCACAAATTTGCAGCCACTCTACAGCGCAATAGCGAATAGATTATAGATTCTGAGTTGTATATACACATGTAATATCTATTCACCAGCTGTAAATTCCTTATGCATAAATTGTCTTGAGTCAAAATAGCACCTTTAAGAGTTATCCAAGTGAATCACATGACCTTGTAGGGAGTTTTGTATTCCATATAAGTTTCAATGGTCAATGCTCAATTACTTTATTGCTAGCATACAATTTCTTTTATCCTGCCTTTACTGAATAACAACCTCCGTTCAGATTGCCTCACCTTAAATTGTCTTGAGCTTGTCTATTCATTTGAAAGATTTCTAGTAGCTAGAAAAGATGAAAAAGCTTCCCAAGTTTCCATTTATGCATGTGTCTTCTGAAGAGGGGATCCCATATATTTCCTGATCTACATTGGACAATTTTAAAGTCTGGATCAACTATTATTTGGTATAGGGTTGGATGAGTGTTTTATAATGGTTGATTGTGAAGCCATCTATCCTTCCAAAATCTAACTGAGGCACCATCTCCACCTCTAAATGAAATATCCCGAAAGAATTCCTCTTTCAGACTGTTGATAAATTTCCAAAGACCAACACCACGAGGGGCTATACTCTGTTTGCTACTCCGGT
The DNA here is from genome assembly GCF_000393655.2 of Nicotiana sylvestris. Lineage (NCBI taxonomy): Eukaryota > Viridiplantae > Streptophyta > Magnoliopsida > Solanales > Solanaceae > Nicotiana > Nicotiana sylvestris. The sequence goes on from NC_091067.1 coordinate 152,450,977, forward strand.
GGTATAGCTTCCCGTACTTAGCATTCACTACATTTTTCATAAACATGTTCCTTCCTGGACATATCTCCACCACCAGTTTATAAGAAAACTCTTATTGCGCTTGGCCAAGTCTCTAACACCCAATCCACCTTGGTCCTTAAGTTGAATTACCTTAGACCATTTTACAAGATGAAACTTGTGGCCTTCACTGTTTTCTTTCCAAATAAAGGATCTTCTGATTTTGTCCGATTGTCTTTGGATCTTGATAGGCATAGGAAATAAGGACATGATGCATGTTGGTAGGTTGTCCAAGACATTATTGATCAGTATCAATCTTCCTCCCACTGAGAGGTATTGCATTTGCCATGCTGCCAATTTTTTTCACCTTCTCAAGAATTCTATTCCAAACCCCTATTGCTTTGTATTTATCTCCCAATGGAAGGCCTAAATATGTTGCTGGAATGAGCCAATTACAAAACTGGTAATTCTAACCAACTCTTCCAAGTTATGCACTGTATTCATAGGGTAAATCATACTTTTTTGCATATTAATGTGTAATCATGAGATAGTAAATATGACATTGTAACTGAGTCAACTACTGAGTCAACTATGTTGTTGCCCTTCTTGAACCCTTCAATCCACTGCATTTGTTTTGCCTTATATAGCATTCTGCTCGAGCCCTCCATTGCAAGGACAAAAAGAAAAGGAGAAAGTGGATTTCCTTGTCTAATTTTTTTCTGCGGTGAAAAAATAACAATTAGAACTCTATTCACCAAGATGGAATACTTAACAGTAGTAAGGTTGTCCTTGATTGATCTTATCTATTTGTGACCAAACCCCATTCCTTTCAGAATAGAAAGAAGGTATGACTAATTAATTTGATCAAAGGTTTTTTCTATGTCCAGCTTGCAAAGGATACCGAAAACACCACTTTTCAACCTCCCATCTAGCAGCTCATTAGCTATCAACGATGCATTTGTGATCTGTCTATTTTTCAAAAAAGCATTTTGCTCTTTTGTAATCAGCTTGTCAATAACTGTCTTGATCCTCTCAGCTAGGAGTTTAGTTGTTATCTCATAGACACTTCCAATAAGACTTATGGGCCTGAAATCTCTAAGATCTATAGCATCTTTCCTATTAGGGCCTAGAGCAATAAAAAAATATTATTGGACCTCACCATATAACAATGTTGGTGAAAATGATTAAGAGCTCCTATTAAATCTGGTTTAATAAAGTCCCATGACCTTTGAAAAAAAACCATTGTAAAATCGTCGGGGTCTCGATTTTTGTCTGGAGCGAGTTGATTGTAGCCAACACCTCATATTCCTGAAATTCTCTCTCTAACCATGCCTTCTCTGTGAGAGATAAACTTAGAAGATTTGCACAATTATATTCAGGCCCCCATTGTTCATTTTCAGTGTAAAAGTCTTGGTAGAAACTCAAAATTTCTGCTTTGATGACTTCCTTGTCTTTAAGCTCGTCTCATATCATTAGCTTTATCCATGCTGTTATTTCTTCTATTGGAGATTGACATTCTTTGGAAGAACCTGATATTTTTTCCCCTTCTTTGGGCCATAAATATCTGAACTTTTGTCTCCATGAGACTTCCTCAGCCTTTGCCATTCTTTTAAGGTCAAATTTCAGCTGCATGGATTTCTCATTTTCTGTTTGGGTAATAGGTCTTGTTCCAGTTGCTAGTTCTAATAATGCGAGGTCCTCAAGCAGTTTGTTCCTCTGTGCTTCCACTCTGCCAAATGACTCGTTGTTCCAAACTATGATGTTCTATTTCAAACTTTTTTTATTGTGTTAGGATGAAATCATGACTGCCCCCAATTGTGTAGCTGTGCCACCATCCTTTGACCTTGTCCATAAAACCTACTACTTGTCACACCTCCTTTTTGCTGACACCCCCGGAAGGGTGTATAAAGGAGTTTTTTTCAACTTAAAGTGACAATCGAAATGGGATTATTTTTATTAAAAATTCAGAGTTGCCACTTGGGATAGTCTAAGGTGTCCCAAGTCACCGGTTTAAAATCCCGAGTCGAGGAAAGGTTGACTCTGTTTAACAGTCCGCGAACCAGACATTCGGGTAAAGAATTCTGTTAACCCGAGAGAAGGTGTTATGCATTCCCGAGTTTCGTGGTTCTAGCATGGTCGCTCAACTATTATATTCAGCTTAATTATCTGATTTTAAATAATTATGAACCTATGTGCAAATTTTAACTTTATGCCGCTTTGAATTACTTTTAAGGAAGATTGCAGCGTCATTTAAAATATGTCTTGAACCATGTCACATAAATGCATCCGCAACTCTTGACATATTTTATCTAATGTTGTTGAGATTTGGATTTGGGTCACATAAATGTGCACCCGAGTTTAGGAAGGTAATATATTAAAATAACGCGCCTAAAGCAATTACAAATTTGCAACTTTGCGAGGGCCATAGAAATTTGCTAAATGGCGCACCTCGAATTCTAAGGATCAAAACGAAGTTAGTTAAAATGAGGGTCATGCAATTATCACTTTTGTTAAGCATGACACACCTCAATCTATTCTAATTAAAGTGTCTATAAACTAGTACATGTGGGCCATAAGCTATTCTTGTTTAAGATGGTGCACTCTCACTAACCAAACCAACCAAATGAAATTTGAAGAAAACTATTGGCTGCTTTTAAGTCAATGCTCAAACCCAACTTATTAATTATAAGGCTATCTGTACTTCATCTTTCAAAGCTTGGGCCTATATTGAGGCCCAAGTATCAATTGCAAAGAAGGAGTCAAGAAAGCAAGAGCATATAACCCCACTAGCCCATGTCTTCTGGTTTAGGCCATGCAGTCAAAACAAATGTTAATTCTCTTACTGGACTTACTTAAGCCCCGATTTCAGACAAAAGCAATTGTTGGCATAAACATTATCAAAATGCAAATCTAATCGAGACACGCTATTGTATTAACGATTCCATCTCTAAATTCCAATATGCAAGTACAAGTTAACTGACATGAACTTGCAATTTTATCCCAGCCTGCATTTTTGGGTCAAATTTACTAAGTGAAAGGCCTTACGATAACAACCCAAGTCATTGGGCTCATGAGACAAGCCCGAGAACCTGTAACATATTACCCTTTTTACTGAAATCATGCTGATACCATAATTGACGAAATGCTCATGCTTGCATATTAAATTTTCTTAAACTAACTTCCTACAAACAAACATATGGGATTAGAATTGACATAGACCAAGAAACTACTTTAACTAAATACAATACCATGACGCCTTTCAGAGTGCAAAACAGAGTCATGGACACCACTCAATACAACAAACCTTGATTTCAAACCAAGACAACAATCTGACACCTTCAAGCAGTTTCCCCTTACAAAAATGTTTAACAGTTCGTTCATACAAATAGGATTCAAACACTATCATAGTACCCCCATACTCTGAAATTACACATTTAATCTAAACAACTAAACCATTCTAAGCTACTATCATGAGTAAATAAACCAACATGAATCAGAAACTGGACTGCTACAAAACTGAAGCATTTAATTGCACATAATGGTAGTAACCAACAGTAATTACATAAAAAATTCAATGTTTCCATTTAAGCTTCAACTTGAATTTCCAGATCTTCATACATGCTAGTCAATATTTAGTTCCATGGCAAGTTTTTGAGGGCATACCTGGAGATTTCCAAAAGGAGAAGGGGTGAAAGCACGAAACAACCATAGCAGCAAAACTCAGCAACAAGAAATGAACTAGAAAACCAATTTTTGAAACCCAGCAATGAGGTACAATAGCCCAGAAACTAACTTCAGTCGAATAATAAACCAGAAATCTTTCAACCAATCTCGATCTCAAACCATTTCACACCCAAATAAAGCATACATTGCTTCAGCAAATTGAGGATCCCGAAATTTTAGCAAGAAAAGCTCTATGAAACAGTGTTCTCCTCCAGTTTTTTTTTAGCCTTTTTTGTTTTTCTGGGGATTTCTTATCTATTCAACTCTTGGGTCTGCCTTGAATGACAAGTTTTGGATGCCTTTATAGGCAAGCTACTAGGGCAGACTCCAGGAGTCAATTTTTACACTTCAACCCTTTCTATATTTTCATTTTTGCTCAGGAAACCTTAGTTTAAAAATTAGATTTACCAATTAGCCCCCACCCCAGCTTCCTAGAAGCTTCCCCAGTCAGTTACAAAGAGATTCCCAAGCCTAGACTACCCAAATTACCCCTTAATGACCTTGTTATTACCTGAAGGAACCAGACAAAGCATGGGTTGATTCGACCCAACTGAATTAATTCAAGTTCGGCCCAAACCAGTAAATCAAAAGATCAGAGGCATAAACCCAAACCCAAACCAAGTCGAATTGATTGAAACAAATGTTCATAACAGAGATGAGTCTGAACAACTTCAAAAACAGAAATCAAGTACTGGACTAAAATTAAAGAAATTACCAGATAAAAACCAACCTCATTAATCAAGCTAAGTGACCTAATATTTTAAAATAACATACATAATAAACAACCCATAAACGAGCACAAAAGACTTAGCAGGACAACAAATAATAGAAGAAACAAAGGAGTAGAGAAGGAAAAGAACTGAGGAGAAGAAAAGAGACATACCCAAGAGGACCCAGACAAAAGGGCCTAAGGAACAGCCTGCAACTCATCGATTCCGGCCCGAATCTTTTAAGCCTAAAATCTTTTAACCCTCGCCGATTCTGACCTTTGGACTTTTAAGGTTGTCCCTTCAAATCCAGATTCGATGAGCTTCACTAATATTCGAAGGAAACGGAGTGGATTTCTGGAATGAGGGTGAGACGGGGGTTCAGGGGTGTTATTTTTGTGGTGCATGGCATTGGCGCCACCGGGCTAAGGCGGTGGGAATTAGGGCGGCGTCGCTAGGATTTATCAGGGATAAAGGGGCTTTGAGAGGTGAGAGAGGGACGATGAGTGAGGGGTAGGGGGGCTGTTCAGACATTTAAATACTCAAACGACCCCACTTCCCAACCGTTGGATGAGCCGAGGATGGAGGGCCAGGATTAATTCGACACTGGTGAACTCGAAACGACGTAGTAACGTCCCCATACTACGTCGTTTGGTCAGGCTGGATTGGACTGGGTGCAGTAACGGGTTTGGGCCGGGTATTAGCGGAATATTGTTTGGGCCGGGTATTAGCGGAATATTGTTTGGGCTTGAAGGAAAATTGATAAGCCCAAAATTCAAATTCTCTTGTTTCAAAATCTTTTTTCTCTTTTTTCAATTTCAAGTTTTCTTTTTCTTCTTTTTTTCAAAATTAAAAATTAAAAATAAAACCTAAATTAAATCCCAAACCAAATTATCCTATCAAATTAAATTAACTAACTCTAAATAATTACCACAACTAATTAAAAATCAAATTCAAGGAAAATTACCAAAATTCGAGATTAAAATTAAAAAGTGCAAAATAAACTATTTTTTGTGATTTTTTCCATTTTTATAAAACAACTAATTTGGTAATTAATCCTAAAATATAGAATTAAATTCTAAATTCAAATGCAACATATTTTTTTGTATTTTTCACTAATTAAAATGCACAAACAAAATGCAAACAATTAACAGAAAATGCCACGAAAATCCACAAAATTGCAAACACTGAAAGAAATTATTTTGTTTTGAATTTATGGGAGTAAATCATATAGGGCAAAAAATCACGTGCTCACAGCTGCCCCTCTTTGCTCAGAAACACGAAGAGTTTTCGTGCAAAGATAAAGCGAGCGGATACGAGTATTTTTGCCCATTTGAATACTCCGTGGGAAGCATTTTTTGAAAGATTTGACCGCACCCTGCTTCCGAGGTTGCCTACATATCCTTGGCTAAAAAGGAATCAGGTCAGTGTAATTTAGGAATGTTTGGTAGCTGGGACTACCATGAAGCTGTGATTTCACTATTGTTGTTGCTGCTGCTACTGCTTACTGCATCCCCTTATTACACCACGATAAAATAAAAAGAACCTAGACTATGCTATGATCTATGCATTACAAAATCCTATATGTAACTTCAGACTTGCTCTTGTGGTTCTTGTTGCCTTGTTGACTTGTACTCTCCTGGTGGAATCCCCTTGTTGCCGCCTTGCATTGTAATCTGAGATGTTTTCCATTTCTCCAGGTGGATGCCTGACTGCCAGCTGCACGTTGAGATGTTTTTTCTTCTCTCCAGATGGACGCTTGACTGCTGAACTTGAATGTATTCCCTGCTCTCCAGGCGGGCTCCTGATTACTTAACTTGAAATGTATTCCCTGCTCTCCAGGCGGGCTCCTGATTGCTGAACTTGAAATGTATTCCTTGCTCTCCAGGAGGGCTCCTAATTGCTGAACTTGAATGTATTCCCTGCTCTCCAGGCGTGCTCCTGATTGCTAAACTTTAATGTATTCTCTGCTCTCCAGCGGGCTCCTAACCGCTGTCTTGAAATATATTCCCTGCTCTTCAGGCGGGCTCCTGACTTCAATGAAATAGACAAAACAAAGAAAATTTTCTGCCCCAGTTTGGAGGTTGGGCACAGATGTAAGTGTAAGACGGATCACATTACCAAATATCAATAAGAACTTGAAAGCTAAAACTTTAAATTGTACTCCCTTGTTCTTCACGCGGGCTCTTGACTATTGCCTTGAAATGTATTCCCTGCTCTCCAGGCGGGCTCCTGACTGCTAAACTTTGAATGCATTCCCTGCTCTCTAGGTGGGTTCCTGACTTCTAACTTGAAATGTATTCCCTGCTCTCCAGGCGGGCTCCTGATTGCTAACTTTGAATGTATTCCCTGCTCTCTAGGCGGTCTCCTGACTGTTAAACTTGAATGTATTCCCTGCTCTCCAGGCGGGCTCCTGACTGCTAAACTTGAATGTATTCCATGTTCTCCAGGTGGGCTCCTGACTTCAACGAAATAGACAAAAACAAAGAAAAATTTTTTCCCCAGTTTGGTGGCTGGGCACAGTTGTGAGTGTAAAACTAAATCATATTACCAAGTATTATTAAGAATTTGAAAGCTAGGTCCCATTATCCAGGGGGTCCTGACAACTCTTAATTAACCGACAATTTTAAATCTAAGTTATATCTTCTAAAGATGTGACTTCTGTTAAATCTTGCTATCTAAGAGGATCTTTAAACTACTCTCCATTATCCAGGAGGGTCCTGAAAATCAAAGGTCAAATTTTATCTCAAGGGTGACAACTTTTATGGCTGCATTATACTAACCTACAACAGAGTTTACACTACATATTGTTATCTAATCGAAATCTTAAAGCTAAGTCTCATTATTCATGAGGGTCCTGAAAACTCCTAATTGAATCCTGTCTCGAACATGCAAATTTTAGCTAACTTATATTCTTTTGGGATACATTTATGCTAAATCATGCTATTTCTGAACTTTAAACTAGGTCCCATTTTCCAGGAGGGTCCTGAAAATCAAAAATCAAACTTGTTTGGTAACTGCCTTTCTCCACGGAGGGTTTCTCCGAAACAAACGAAATTTTCTGCCCCTGTTTAATCAAAGAAAAACTCGTCAGTTTAAAATGTGGTGGTTAGTTGATGACATTCTTTGCTGAAGGTCCTTCCGCTGCATTGTTTTGCTTTGACTGGCTTCCCCGAACTGGCCCTGAACCACTTGACTTTCTGACTGACTTTCAAAACCCCATGACTTTGGATGACCCGAGTGTTCTATACCCAAACCGTTGTTTCACACCTCTGACCCCTTTAACTGAAACTCTGCATTTCCCATGAAATTACTAAATCATTCTGCCGATGGAACTTTTGTCGGCACTTTATCCCACCTTACACCATGCTATCTTTGGTATGCTCTTACCACACTGTACTTTGCAATCTTGAAGCTGGTAGTAAACTTTGAAATTCCTTCTTATTTGCTTAAACAGAACTGACATTGGGAACATCTTAGAGAAATAAACCCGAAAGAAATGAAATGCATGACTTTCAGGGTTAAGGATAAGAAAATCCAAAACTGGAAGACTATCTGAAGAGGAAAAAGAAAAAAGGACTTATCTGGGTGGAGCAGCTGGCACCAATGATCATGACATGCATTTTAGATTAATCGGCTCAATATGTCCAACCAAACAACTTCCAGTTGCCACACTTTGTTGCCCCGAAATTTCCATAACCCGATTTCTTCATCCAGATCCCGACCTTGTTCATCCTGCGGTGCCTTAAAAAATTTTTACCAGCAGACCTCTCTCATCCGTTCATCTGTCAACTTACCGTTGCCTTACGGTGCCCATGAGGGTTTTCACCAATAAGACTTTCTCATTTTTATTTCTCTCTGCTCTCGTCGCCTTACAGTGCCCGTGAGGGTTTTCACCAATAAGACTCTCATTTTTTATTTCTTTTCCTATTTGGACCAGAGTGTTGCCCCTGATATGAATCGCCTCTACCTGCTCGCCTTGGCATTTCTTGAAGACTGATCGGAAGGTCTTTCATTGGACAATAATGTGGGCTTTTGGATGGGGTTAAAAAGAAAGGGTATAAAAAGTCTCAAAACAACTCATCATGGGTTCAAAATTACAACTCTTGGAACCAGATTTCTTACAACAATCACAACTTCTGCCCCAGTTTCTTGCTTGGGGACTTTTAAATTTTTGTTTTGATGAGACCAAACCGTGAGGCTGCCTACGTATCCTTAAAAGGAATCAGGTCGAACGTAGTTTATGTCATAGAAATTACTTTGTTGTTGTGATTTTTCTTTTTCTCTTTCTTTACTCTCTCTTTTGCTTTCTTTTTCACTTTTGTTGTTTTTCTTCCTCTCTTTTTTCTTTTTATTCTTTTCTTTCTCTTTTCTTTTCTTTCTATTTTTATATCCTTCCTTTACTTATCTTTTACGCTTGTGTTTCTGATATTTGTTACTGATTCCGAAAGAGAGTTTTAAAGAAAACAAATAAGGCTCAAAAGGGGTGACAAGGGATAAAGTGTTTAGATAGCAGAACAAAATGCCTTCATCATTTCAATATTCGAGATATGCCAACTACAAACAAGTACAATCAAAGAAAGAAATCAAACATAGTATCTCTTGACTGCATCAGAATTGATAGTCATTTCTACACATTTTCCTTCTACATCTGTCAAATACAATGCACCACTGGATAACACTCTAGTTACAACGAACGGCCCCTGCCAATTTGGGGCGAATTTTCCTTTTGCTTCAACCTGATGAGGAAGAATGTGTTTCACTACTAACTGACCCACTTCAAACCTCCGTGGACGCACCTTCTTATTGTATGCTCTTGCTATTCTATGTCGATACAACTGGCCATGACACACTGCTGCCAGTCTCTTCTCATCGATCAAACTCAATTGTTCTAAGCGGGTTTTGACCCACTCATCATCATCGATCTCAGCCTTCGCGGCAATTCGAAGGGATGGAATTTCCACTTCTGCGGGTATCACTGCTTCGGTGCCATACACCAATAAATAAGGAGTCGCCCCTACTGAAGTACGGACAGTAGTGTGGTAACCTAACAATGCAAACGACAGCTTTTCATACCACTGCCTAGAACCTTCCACCATTTTTCGAAGTATCTTCTTTATATTCTTGTTGGCTGCCTCAACTGCTCTGTTTGCCTTAGGGCGGTATGGGGTAGAATTGCGATGTGTAATCTTGAACTGCTGACATAAATCTTTCATCAGATGACTATTAAGATTAGCCCCTTGTCTGTAATGATCACCTTCGGTATCCCGAACTGGCAAATGATATTTGAATGCACAAAATCAACCACCGCCTTCTTGGTTACAGACTTGAATGTTTTAGCCTCTACCCACTTGGTGAAATAATCAATGTCCACCAGAATAAACCTGTTCCCGTTGGACGCTGCTGGCTTGATTGGTCCAATGACATCCATTCCCCAAGCAACAAAAGGCCATGGTGTAGACATTGTATGTAATTCAGATGGTGGAGAATGAATCAAATCTCCATGCACTTGGCACTGATGACATTTACGCACGAAACTGATACAGTCTCGCTCCATAGTGAGCCAATAATAACCTGCTCGGAGAATCTTCTTTGCCAACACGTACCCACTCATGTGCGGTCCACAGACTCCAGAATGTACTTCGGTCATAATAGTTGTGGCCTGTCTAGCATCTATGCATCTCAGCAGTCCTAGATCTGGAGTCCTTTTGTACAAAACTCCCCCACTGAAGAAAAATCCGCTTGCCAAACGATGAATTGTTCTCTTCTGATCACCTGTAGCTTGTATTGGATATACTCTCATCCGGATGTATTCCTTGATATCGTGGAACCACGGTTTGCCATCGATTCTTCTTCCACCACGTTACAATAAGCATGCTGATCGCGGACCTGAATATGCAACGGGTCTACATAAGCCTTATCTGGATGATGTAACATAGACGCCAAAGTATCCAAAACATCAACGACCTCATTATGAATCCTCGGAATATGCCTAAAATCTATTGATTGGAAACGCTGACAAAGATCATGCAAACATTACTGGTACGGTATGAGTTTTAAATCCCTAGTTTCCCATTCTCCTTGAATCTGGTGCACCAGCAGGTCTGAGTCACCCAAGACCAAGACTTCCTGGATACCCATATCCACAGCCATCCTTAAACCCAAAATGCATGCCTCGTACTCATCCATGTTGTTAGTACAGTAGAACCGAAGCTAATGATGCCCTATTTCAGAAACAAGTACCGCTCCTATCCCAATGCCTTTCATGTTAGCGGCCCCATCAAAGAAAAGTTTCCATACTGTCCTTTCACTTTATTCCAACTCTTTAATGCGCATTACCTCTTCATCAAGGAAATACGTCTTCAAAGGTTCGTATTCTTCATCCACGGGATTCTCAACCAAATGGTCGACCAATGCTTGTGCTTTCATCGCAGTCCGGGTCACGTAGACAATGTCAAATTCTGTGAGCAAGATCTGCCACTTTGCGAGCCTTCCCGTGGGCATAGGCTTCTGGAAGATATACTTCAACGGATCCAAGCAAGAGATAAGGTAAGTAGTATAAAATGACAAATAATGTTTCAGTTTCTGGGCTACCCAAGTTAGGGCGCAACACGTCCTCTCAAGATGAGTGTACTTAACCTCGTAAGATGTGAACTTCTTGCTGAGATAATATATGGCCTGCTCCTTTCTGCTAGTGATGTCATGCTTTCCCAGCATGCATCCAAATGAATTGTCCAAGACTGTAAAATACAGAATCAAAGGTCTCCTTGGTTCCGGCGGGACCAACATAGGTGGGTTTGACAAGTATCCCTTTATCTTATTAAATGCCTCCTGACATTCGTCTGTCCACTAGCCTACAACATCTTTCTTTAACAGTTTGAAAATAGGCTCACAAGTTGTCGTGAGCTGAGTGATAAACCGGTTGATGTAATTCAATCTCCCCAACAGACTCATCACCTCAGTCTTGTTCTTTTGGGGTGGCAACTCCTGGATAGCTTTGATTTTTGACGGGTCTAATTCAATACCTCAGCGGCTGACTATGAATCCCAACAACTTTCCAGACGGAACACCGAATGCGCACTTTGCAGGATTAAGCTTGAGATTGTACCTACGAAGCCTTTGGAAGAACTTTCTCAGGTCTTTGACATGGTCAAACTGCTTTCTAGACTTTACAATCACATCATCCACCTAAACCTCGATCTCCCTATGTATCATGTTGTGGAATATGGTCATCATTGCCCTCATATAGGTTGCCCCGGCATTTTTTAGACCGAATGTCATGACCCGATAACAGTACGTTCCCCATGACGTGATGAATGTTGTCTTTTCTGCATACTCCTCATCCATTAAGATCTGGTGGTAACCCACATAACAATCCACAAAAGAACCAATTTCATGTTTGGCACAATTATCGATCAATATATGGATGTTCGACAATGGGAAGTTATCCTTAGGACTTGCCTTGTTGAGATCTCGATAATCAACACACACCCTGGTCTTACCATCCTTCTTCGGCACATGCACAACATTGGCTAACCAGGTGGGATACCGGGTGACCCGAATGACTTTGGCCTCAAACTGTTTTGGTGACCTTTTCCTTAATTTTCACACTCATATCAGTTTTAAATTTCCTCAACTTCTATTTGACAAGGAGGAATGCCGGATCAGTGGGCAATTTGTGAACCACTAAGCCAATGCTTAGACCTGGAATGTTGTCATAGGACCATTCAAAAACATCTTTATACTCGAATAGTGTTTTAATTATCTCCTCTCTGAGTTGTGGTTCAAGATGGACACTTATTTTAGTTTCCCAAACATTATCTTGGTCTCCTAAATTGATTGCTTCTGTATCACTCAGGTTAGGCTTGGGTTTTTCTTCAAAATGGCTTAATTCTTTACTAATCTCTTCAAAGGCTTCATCTTCGTCATATTCCGATTCAACATCACACTCCATTTCTTGAATTACTATTTTAGAATTAGATTGGCTTTTAAGATTGAGCCGGAGATTCCGCATGCATGTCATATCATTGAAGCTAACATAAAAAGAACTGTACAAGGAAGGAAAGAAAAACAAAAATAAAACTATGGGGAAGGGAGAAAAAGGAAAATTGCATTTCATTGAAATTAGAGATAACAAGGGTTATACATCCAAACGTACGGAACATAGAATCTGAACTGCAACCCTGGGATAATCCAGGTAAACTGAAAGAAAATCATAGCAAACTATCAAAACTCCTTCCTGGTGGGGAGAGGAGTAGCTTCTCAATTGTTAATCTTTGCACTGGGTCTAACAAATTGCACATCCGCCATGCTAGAACCCTCTCTAGCTTCCACCGTGTTCACTTCGTCGAATATCCTCTCAAACTTTTCCATCAAATCTCCATCCTTATCAACCACCGAACTGGGGACTATCGTTACTAGGCATTTTCTGGTACCAGGCCTCACAAATGATCTGGAAAGACGCGGGACTGGCTTCAGAAGGGCCCATGCTCTCTGTTTCATTTTTCTGGCTCTTCTCACGTCTACGACTATGGGCTTGAACCCCAGGCCAAATGTATCCAAGTTTTTAGGAAGAGAAACCGGTTGTACGATACCTTGCAGAGATGCACCCAAACCCTTGCCCGGTACAAAACCATTTTTCAATATTTCAACGGCTACCATGACTGATACAACAGCTACCCTTGGAGTCGGCACGCACTTCCCTTCAGGAATTTTCTCTACCGATACCGTGTCAAAAACCTGATAAACCCATGGCCCCTTGTCATCTTCAAACTCTATGAACAGAACAACAGCATCACTAGGAACACACAAATTGTCTTCGCCATGCACAAAAATTTCCTGTCTATCCCATTCAAACTTAACCATTTGATATAAAGTGGACGGGACTGCTTTGCCAGCATGAATCCAGGGTCGACCTAATAACAAATTGTAAGAAACAGCCACATCGAGCACCTGGAATTCCATAGTAAATTCAACTAGCCCTATTGTAAGCTCGAGCACTGTGTCCCCGATTGAATCTTTCCCTCCACCGTCGAATCCCCGAATGCAGATACTGTTCTTGTGAATTCTTTCATCATCCACCTTCAACTTGTTCAGAGTGGAAAGAGGGCAAATATTTGCACTGGAGCCATTGTCAACCAGTACCCGAGCAACCACGGAATCTTCACATTTCACCGTTAGATAGAGGGCTCTATTGTGCTCAGTACCCTCAACGGGCAGCTCATCATCAGAAAAAATGACTCTGTTTACCTCAAATATCTTGTTAGCTATCTTTTCCAAGTGGTTTACTGATATTTTGTCTGGAACATGGGCTTCGTTCAAGATCTTCATCAAAGCCCGACGGTGCTCGTCTGAATGGATCAATAATGACAATAGCGAGATCTGAGCCGGTGTCTTCCTTAACTGCTCCACAATGGAATAGTCCTGCACTTTTATCTTTCTCAAAAATTCCTCTACTTCTTCCTCGGTCAAAGCTTTCTTCACCAACACCGGGTTATCTTTGGAGATCTTAGTTTTTCTAAACTCTTCGGGGGCAAAGTATCTCCCCGATCGAGTCAAACCATGGGTCTCACACACTTCTTCTTTAACCTCTTTCCCCTCGTAAGTCACTGTCACTCGTTCATAATTCCATGGGACTGCCTTGCTGTTGACTATCGGTAATTGAGTTACCGGTTTGATAATGACAGGATCTGTGCGGGCGCCCTTCACAATTACTACAGGCTTGTTCGTCACTCCTGGCACAACCATTTTTGCTCTTTCATGTTTTCCTGCAACGTCACTTGAGGACCCCTTCTTGACCTCCACAAATGGTTCATTATTTGCCCCGTTCAACTTGATAATAGACTTCTCACTTATTGACTTTTCAAACGGCTTGGCTTCACTAGCCCGAATCATCATGAAGGTTTGCTAAGGCTTCTTAGGCTCCCCTCTCTTATGCACAATCTCAATCATATTTGCCTCATGATGGACTGACAATGGGTTCTAGTTGATGTTGGGTGCCTCCGGGGCTTGGACCTCAATCCGATTAGTATCAATGAGCTCTTGAATAGCTGTTTTCAATTTCCAACATTTCTCTGTGTCATGACCCGGGATCCCTGAACAATACTCACAACTCACCGAGCGGTCAAGATTTCTGGGAGGGGGATTTGGCAGTTTAGCCTCGATCGGATTCAACATACCCAACTATCTCAATCTATGGAATAGACTAGTATATGATTTTCCCAACGGAATGAAAGTCTTCTACTTCTGTAACCTCTCATTCTTAAAGGCTTGATTTGGACGAAAACCTGTTCCAGGGGGATTTCTGTAGGCTCTTGGGGGGTAGGTATTTTGTGGAGCTGGGTTGGACTTTGTGGAGCTGGCGCATGCCATTGTGCGTGAGCAGAAGGTTGGGTATAGGTTTGTGCGTGATGGACGGAAAAATGGGGATCTGGCGGTGGGTAGTAGTGTTATGGTGGGCTATACGGAGTGTGGGGGTAAGTTTGGTGATAGGATCTAGATGGGTTGTAGTAACGTGGAAGGTTCCTGGATCCGACCCAAGCTCCCGACTCAATTGTCGTAACGTCCTCTTTCTTCTTCTTCCCGAGTACACCTCGAGTACTGTTTTGAATGGCCTGGGTGGTCGCTTTGATTGCTGAATAACTCATGATCTTGTTGGACTTGAGTCCCTCCTCAACCATGCCTCCCATTTTTACAACCTCATTAAAGGACTTGCCCACTGCTGATACCAAGTGACCAAAATAAGTGGGTTCCAAAGCCTGCAAGAAATAATCAACCATCTCACTTTCTTTCATCAGAGGGTCAACCCTCGCTGCTTGCTCTCTCCACCGAAATCCATATTCCCTGAAACTCTCACCGGGCTTCTTCTCAATCTTTGTTAATGACAGACGGTCTGGGATAATTTCAAAATTGTACTGAAAATGGCAGGCAAAGGCTTGGGCCAAATCGTCCCATGTGTACCACCTGTTGTGATCTTGTATGGTATACTATTCTAATGCGATCCACTCAAACTTTGGCTGAAATATGCCATCAACAATTTATCTCTTCCGCCTTCTCCTCTCATCTTGCTACAAAATCCTCTTAAGTGTGCTACTGGGTCACCATGCCCGTCGTACAGATCAAACTTGGGCATTTTGAACCCTGCTGGTAACTGAACATCTGGGAACAGACATAAATCTTTATAGGCCACACTTACTTGACCCCTCAAACCCCTCATATCTCTGAATGATTGTTTTAAGTTTTTCACCTTTCTGATCATCTCTTTATGCTCGGGATTTTTGGGTGGCTTCTCGGTCTATGTCGGGAGATAAAGATAAGGGGTGTAAGAATATGGTTCCGGAACTTTGAAGGTGGGTTTAGGGGGATAATACTGGTTGTCGTGAGTTTATAACAGAGGTTCACTGGAAGGTCGGTATAAAGCAGTAGGTGGAGGTGCCACAAAAATAGGTGTGATTGGTGGATGAGGGTGCGGGACTTGTCTGGGTGGAGGAGCTTGTGATGTATGGGAAGTGGTGATGTGGCATTATTGGTAGAGGGGAAAGGTTGGAGATGAGTTCACAGTGGGAGGTTCCTGAGGTTGAGCCAATGGTGGGATATAAGTGGGGTTGGCGAGATAAACCGGTGGTGGATGACCCTTTGCCCAGGCCTGGTACATTTCAGCCATTTGTTGTTTTAACTTATACCTGTCTTCCTTCATCGCATTAACATCCAATTCTTCCACCTCTTTTGATGGGTCGACAATACTTGCCTCCAATTCTTGGTTGGTCATGTTCAGCTTGTCTTTTGATCGGGTATTGTATGAGTGAGTTGCCAGAATGTCAATCAACTAACCACCTGCATGAACTCAATACATCAACATCAACTTTGTTAGTGGTTAGGGCTTTAACAGATTGGTAACCGCACACTTGGGGAATGAATGCACCTAAGCAGTTAACCATTTCTATCATGCATTTGATCGGTTGCTTGCGTCATCCCGACTTTTCTTCTCTTTTTTTCTTTTTATGTTTTCACTCTTGCCCTTGCTTTCTCTTTGTTTTTATTTTCTCATTTCCCTCTTGTTTTGCTATTGCTTCTTTCTCTTGATTTTTTTATTCTTCTTTTTCCTTTCTTTTCCTCTCTTGTTTTTCCTCTATCTTTTCGTTTTTCTTCTTTTCTCTTTTCTTTCTTATTTTTTTTTGGTTATGGTCGAATCCTATGGAGATTACCTACGTATCATGACCCCGCATGAATCAGACCGAGCGTAGTTCTGGGAGATAAGTGTGAAAGTAAACATTTCCTGGGATTTTCAATTTTCATAAAAGCAAATGCTTTGATTACAAAGACTCCAAACTAACAGACTCCAAGAGAAACTAACAGACGTGGATGAAGAGACGAAATATAGACTCCAAAAATAAACTATCATACTCCAACAAAAGAAAATACAGACTCGAACACAATTGACAGACTCCAGCAAAAAAAAAATACAAACTCAACACAACTGACAGACTCTAACAGAAAAGGAAATACAGACTCAAATGAGAAATTATGAATACATTAATGCTCCTGGTGCCCGCGGGACATCATTCGGTCTCGCCGTGGGCCTATAAGCAAGATCCCTTTGAAGTCGATCCAAGTCACTCATTATCTGTTTAACAAATGTCATCACTGCTGCGAAGAAGGTAGTGCGAGTCATATCCTCACAGTCTTGGCACTTCACAACAATGTAATTGATGATGGTTCTAATTCTTTCTCTTATGACACCTTTTTCTTGCAACAAGCACCCGATCTGCTGGGTTCTGGCTTCCAAAGTTTGATCGGTCGCATGATTCTGCTCCTGAAGTTGTTGCAATTCTATTTCTAATTTTGCCAATGCTGGATAGCAATGTTCCCTTTCAACCTTGAAGTCTTTCGCCTATTTGATCATTTTGTTTTCCGTGGCGATGACCCTTTTCTTTAATCCCGCGACCTCATTGTCGTACTTCTCTTTCAACTGCTTAACCAGGCGTGCTCGTTCATCTGTGTTTTTAGCCAATTGCTTTCGAACCCTGGCTAGTTCACTTTCTGCCTTGTTCAAATCAAAAATATAGTCACTTACTTTCTGCCTCAGGTTATTTATGAGTTTTTCATCTTTGGCACTTCGGGCGGGGTTTTCTGCCGCTATTTTCATTTTCTGAATTTGGGTTCGAAGGGCCTTATTTTCTTTGGCTAGCCTTTTCTTTTCACCTTCGTCCGCCGCTGCTTGCAAGCTATTCTCGAATTGAAGTTCTTTAACTTATTTTTCCAACCTTCCTATTGTGGCCCTGTACTCATTCTTCTTAGTCAACCAAGCCCATTGTTCCTGTGACGCCTCGACGAATTCCTGAAGATGGGGTCTTTTAGCCGGCCTCCCAAACTCACTTTCTCTCCTATACCAAGTAAGGTACCCTAGTGAAACCTCACCTTTGGATCGATCACGTACACAGGTATTGGCTGTTAAGTATTGACATTCGCTCCTAATTTGGCGGACTGTTGCTTCATGAAACTGGCCGTTAGGTCCGATCTCGACTACTTAGGCACTAAGATCTTCATCTCTCGGAACTATCTGGCATCTCCCCAGCTACCTCAAAACCCGATATGGAGCATAAGGTTGGATACTCCTGAGTCCCATCAAGAGGAAATGAGGCCCGGTGGCTGGCATGTATATGACCTCATCCACAGACAGCCATCTAAATATCCACTATATTTGGTTTGCAGTGATGGAACGGAGGCGCGCTACCCACTCTGTGACCCCCTCCAGCAGGCTGATCCCGTTAACCCTTGTGTAAAATTCTTCTACGCATGTTTTCTCTATCGACCCATAGCTCATAAATTGAGGACAATGGCATAAGTGTTCAATTATCCTTATCTGCAACAACACGTTGCACCCCTCGAAAAAGTCTCCTCTGGCTTTGCAGGCTGTGAGAGCGCGAAAGATTTCAGCTACTATCATGGGTGCGAGGGTGTTGTTGGCCTGAGTAAGCAAAGTGCTGACAACTCCGGCTACTCGTATGTCAATATTCCCATCTTTTCTAGGAAACACCAAAAGTCCCAAAAATACCACCATAAATGCGAAACACCTGTGTTCTTCCCACTTAAGGCGGTTTCCTTTGCTGCAAATTTTATTTTCCAGCTTTTTGAACCCTCCTACATGACCATATCTGTTGTATATAAACTGCAAAGTAACAAAACCAGCTGCCAAGTCTGGGTTGTGGACCCCCTGCTTATTTTCAAAAAGTCTAAGAACCTGTGTACGGCTACGACCCTTGGAGCAATTAGGTACTGGTGTCTTAGGGGAACTTTGGGATTCCCGATATATCCGGCTATTTCTTCCAATGTTGGGGTAAGTTCAAAATCTGAGAAATGAAATACGTTGTCGGCCGGGTCCCAAAATGTAACCAACGCCTTTATGATGTCTCCCCTATGGTTAATCTTCAACAACCCAGTGAGGCCTCCCAAGTATAGATTGACCGTGTCTTGTCCCGATTTACCCAGATCATCCCACCACATATGCAACTCCAAAGGGATCTTGTTCACGATTGTTATTGGCAAATTCTGACTTGTGCTCATTCTGCACATTTATTAGGGTGGTTAAGCAAAAATCACGATTCAATTGACTCAAAAACAAATTGACACTTTTTTTTCAAATTAAATAAAATCCGGTTTTGCAAATACGGCCTTTCAGCACCTCGGAGACGAGGATTTTAAGGCTGTGTTGGCTAACCAGTGAAAACCTTGAAAAATGGCCACATGTGGCTGTTCTTGCAAAAGCAGCCTTCCGGTGCCCTTTTAGGGACTTTCGGCTATTTTTGACAAGAATGACATTACCCTAATTATTTTCAAATAAAAGTAAAATTTTTGTTTCCTTTGGGCTATTTTTGCAAAAAGAAGTTGGACCCGATGAGGGTTGCCTACGTATCTCACACCCTATGAGAATCAAACTGGCGTAGTTCGGACAAATTTGTCAAAATAAAACCAATTATTTTACCTTTCTAAAACACAAAGATTTTCCCTCTTTTTTTTTCTTTTCTTTGAAAACTACAAAATTCTCTTCTTCTTTTTTTTTTTCAAAATTTCGGCAGAGTTTCGGTATGTTTGGGACATTGATTTTTCAAAACAGGCGCTTATCCCTCTCAACCATCTAAATTTTCCTTGTAAGCCGGTCAACATGAAAATCCAAAGCAAATGAATGCGTAAGTAGCAAGTAAGATGCATCATAATGGTCTTTAGATTTCGGGTACACCTGTCCTAGACAGACCCAACCTCTGTGTTGAGTCTCCAAATTCAAATGCACATGATGCAAACAAACATGCCTACTAGGGATCCGGCATGAGGCTGAGTTATTCTAAGTTAAAAACCTGGGTATATTGTTTTAGACTTGTGTACCCGAGCGGACAACTCGAGCCGAGGAGGGGGCTACGTACCGGGAACCAAAAGGCCATCCGACTTTGTAACTTGTTCGAGCTTTTTTCTTATTTCAAGGTATGATACTAACAGAATAGGGAGTCTCGACCAGCGAGCACATTCCCAAAGATGAGAAGAGAAGGGTTTCGTAGCAGTTTATATACAGTTCAGATAATATCAAAGCGGTAAAAAGCATCACTTAGCACATTAGGCCCAGACATGTAACAAAAATCAGCTAAAGCCAAATATAACAATTTATCTAAGCTCGAATTCTGAACCCTGAACCAGAGATTCTGGGTTCGATCCCCAGCAGAGTCTCCAGAGCTGTCACACCTCCTTTTTGCTTACACCCCCGGAAGGGTGTATAAAGGAGTTTTTTCCAACTTAAAGTGACAGTCGAAACGAGATTATTTTTATTAAGAATTCAGAGTCGCCACTTGGGATAGTCTAAGGTGTCCCAAGTCACCGGTTTAAAATCCCGAGTCGAGGAAAGATTGACTCTATTTAACAGTCCGCGAATCAAAAATCCGGGTAAGGAATTCTGTTAACCCGGGAGAAGGTGTTAGGCATTCCCGAGTTCTGTGGTTCTAGCACGGTCGCTCAACTGTTATATTCAGCTTAATTATCTGATTTTAAACAATTATGAACCTATGTGCAAATTTTAACTTTATGCCGCTTTGAATTACTTTTAAGGAAGATTACAGCGTCATTTAAACTACGTCTTGAACCACGTCACATAAATGCACCCGCGGCTCTCGACATATTTTATCTAACATTGTTGAGATTTGGATTTGGGTCACATAAATGTGCACCCGAGTTTAGGAAGGTAATATATTAAAATAACGCGCCTAAAGCAATTACAAATTTGCAACTTTGCGAGGGCCATGGAAATTTGCTAAATGGCGCACCTCGAATTCTAAGGATCAAAACGAAGTTAGTTAAAATGAGGGCCATGCAATTATCACTTTTGTTAAGCATGACACACCTCAATCTATTCTAATTAAAGCGTCTATAAACTAGTACATGTGGGCCATAAGCTATTCTTGTTTAAGATGGAGCACTCTCACTAACCAAACCAACCAAATGAAATTTGAAGAATACTATTGGATGCTTTTAAGTCAATGCTCAAACCCAACATATTAATTATAAGGCTATCTGTACTTCATATTTCAAAGCTTGGGCCTAAATTGAGGCCCAAGTATCAATTGCAAAGAAGGAGTCAAGAATGCAAGAGCATATAACCCCACTGGCCCATGTCTTCTGGTTTAGGCCATGCAGTCAAAACAAATGTTAATTCCCTTACTGGACTTACTTAAGCCCCGATTTCAGGCAAAAACAATTGCTGGCATAAACATTATCAAAATGCAAATCTAATCGAGACACGCTATTGTATTAACGATTCCATCTCTAAATTCCAATATGCAAGTACAAGTCAACTGACATGAACTTGCAATTTTATCCCAGCCTGCATTTTTGGGTCAAATTTACTAAGTAAAAGACCTTACGATAACAACCCAAGTCATTGGGCTCATAAGACAAGCCCGAGAACCTGTAACATATTACCCTTTTTACTGAAACCATGTTGATACCATAATTGACGAAATGCTTATGCTTGCATTTTAAATTTTCTTAAACTAACTTCCTACAAACAAACATATGGAATTAGAATTGACATAGACTATGAAACTACTTTAACTAAATACAATACCATGACGCCTTTCAGAGTGCAAAACAGAGTCATGGACACCACTCAATACAACAAACCTTGATTTCAAACCAAGACAACAATCTGACACCTTCAAGCAGTTTCCCCTTACAAAAAAGTTTAACAGTTCGTTCATACAAATAGGATTCAAACACTATCACAGTACCCCCATACTCTGAAATTACACATTTAATCTAAACAACTAAACCATTCTAAGCTTCTATCATGAGTAAACAAACCAACATGAATCAGAAACTGAACTGCCACAAAACTGAAGCATTTAATTGCACATAATGGTAGTAACCAATAGTAATTACATCAAAAATTCAATGTTTCCATTTAAGCTTCAACTTGAATTTCCAGATCTTCATACATGCTAGTCAATATTCAGTTCCATGGCAAGTTTTTAAGGGCATACCTGGAGATTGCCAAAAGGAGAAGGGGTGAAAGCACGAAACAACCATAGCAGCAGAACTCAGCAACAAGAAATGAACTAGAAAACCAATTTTTGAAACCCAGCAATGAGGTACAATAGCCCAGAAACTAACTTCAGTCAAATAATAAACCAGAAATCTTTCAACCAATCTCGATCTCAAACCATTTCACACCCAAATAAAGCGTACATTGCTTCAGCAAATCGAGGATCCCGAAATTTAAGCAGGAAAAGCTCTATAAAACAGTGTTCTCCTCCAGTTTTTTTTAGCCGCTTTTGTTTTTCTGGGGATTTCTTATCTCTTCAGCTCTTGGGTCTACCTTGAATGGCAAGTTTTGGATGCCTTTATAGGCAAGCTACTAGGGCAGACTCCAGGAGTCAATTTTTACACTTCAACCCTTTTTACATTTTCATTTTTGCTCAGGAAACCTTAGTTTAAAAATTAGATTTACCGATTAGCCCCCACCCCAGCTTCCTAGAAGCTTCCCCAGCCAGTTACAAAGAGATTCCCAAGCCTAGACTACCCAAATTACCCCTTAATGACCCTGTTATTACCTGAAGGAATCGGACAGAGCATGGGTCGATTCGACCCAATTAAATTAATTCAGGTTCGGCCCAAACCAGTAAATCAAAAGATTAGAGGCATAAACCCAAACCCAAATCAAGTCGAATTGATTGAAACAAATGTTCATTATAGAGACGAGTCTGAACAACTTCAAAAACAAAAATCAAGTACTGGGCTAAAATTAAAGAAATTACCAGATAAAAACCAACCTCATTAATCAAGCTAAGTGACCTAATATTTTAAAATAGCATACATAATAAACAACCCATAAACAAGCACAAAAGACCTAACGGGACAACAAATAATAGAAGAAACGCAGGAGTAGAGAAGGAAAAGAACTGAGGAGAAGAAAAGAGACATACCCAAGAGGACTCGGACAAAAGGGCCTAAGGAACATCCTTCAACTCATCGATTCCGGCCCGATCCGAAGTTAATCGTAGGTTCTTAATATCAAGAACACACGAGTAATATCTATTTAGGCCTAAAATCTTTTAACCCTCGCCGATTCTGACCTTTGGACTTTTAAGGTTGTCCCTTCAAATCCAGATTCGATGAGCTTCACTAATATTCGAAGGAAACAGAGTGGATTTCTGGAATGAGGGTGAGACGGGGGTTCAGAGGTGTTATTTTGGTGGTGCATGGCATTGGCGCCGCCGGGCTAAGGCGGTGGGAATTAGGGCGGCGTCGCTAGGGTTTATCAGCGATAAGGGGGCTCTGAGAGGTGAGAGAGGGACGATGAGTGAGGGGTAGGGGGCTGTTCAGATATTTAAATACTCAAACGACACCACTTCCCAACCGTTGGATGAGCCGGGGATGGAGGGACAGGATTAATTGACACTGGTGAACTCGAAACGACGTAGTAACGCCCCCATACTACGTCGTTTGGTTAGGCTGGCTTGGACTGGGTGCAGTAACGGGTTTGGGCCGGGTATTAGCGGAATATTGTTTGGGCCTGGGGGGAAATTCAATTGATAAGCCCAAAATTCAAATTCTCTTGTTTTAAAACCTTTTTTCTCTTTTTTCAATTTCAAGTTTTTTTTTCAAAATTAAAAATTAAAAATAAAACCTAAATTAAATCCCAAACCAAATTATCCTATCAAATTAAATTAACTAACTCTAAATAATTACCACAACTAATTAAAAACCAAATTCAAGGAAAAATTACCAAAATTCGAGATTAAAATTAAAAAGTGCAAAATAAGCTATTTTTTGTGATTTTTCCCATTTTTATAAAATAACTAATTTGTTAATTAATCCTAAAATGTAGAATTAAATCTTAAATGCAAATGCAACATATTTTTTTTTGTATTTTTCACTAATTAAAATGCACAAACAAAATACAAACAATTAACAGAAAATGCCACGAAAATTCACAAAATTACAAACACTGAAAGAAATTATTTTGTTTTGAATTTATGGGAGTAATTCATATAGGACAAAAATGACGTGCTCACACTACTTGAAGCCACATATTTTCAAACTTGAAATAAGAGGGATTGGCTTCCGAGTCACCACATTCTAACAATAAAGGCCTATGATTAGAAGTAATCCTTGGAAGATATTTAACTATTTGTTAATTGCGGGCCCTTATTTACCTATGTTGTTTTGTTCGTTATGTGTGAATGTTCGAGGTAATTTTTTTTTAATCTTTTTTGACATTTGATTGTGTATGAAAGTTGAGCATATGAATATATTATTGGTGTAGTTACAGTAAATTCCTCACCTTTTTTTCAACTTGATAGATTGATTATAAAATGGTATTGTAACAAATGTTTATTATGTACAATTATTGATCGATTTCTTATTTCAGCAGTTTGTAGAAAAAACTAACTCATTTTGAAAATTAATATCTGATACCTCGAAGTTGGTTATGTAGAACAACCATTTACATAAATGAGACCAAAGTAGTCCTATCATTGAGAAAAAAATACTTAGGTGCTAATTGACCGTAATATGATTGTTTATATATTAACATTGAAATAAGATGGATGACTTGCCAATGTCACTCATTATGACTTATATATCAACGGAATTTAGTAAAAACGTGATGGTTATTTGAATTTTCTTTATGCCAAACTCGTTATGAACGGATGATGGGCCAATGACCGACTCAACTGATGTGTCAAGACATTAGATTACATACATATTGTCCAAATGCGATTGTCTTTCACAATGGGTGATCCTCAAGCTTCCCTATATGAGTTGTCTGTCTTGATAGAATTGGTTATTGCAAGTCCATACAAAAACATAATACAAAAGGAGGGGAGGGGGCATCTAAAATTGAATAATTTTGCCATCCATTTAACTTTTGGTCTAATATTACATCGTTAGGAAAAAAATCTCATTTTGCACTGACCTTAAAAATAACTTTACACATAATCAAAGGTGAGGAAGTAAAATTGAATATTTTTCGAATAATTTGAATAGAAAGTCACCAGACATACGAGACATTTTGCTACATCACAAAGTAAGTAATTTAGATACTACAAAAATAAATTCTGGAGTTTTTCTTTGTAGAAAAGGTCGAATTAAAAAACATAAATAATATATCCATCATTAAATGGTTGTCATGTTTCCTTATACCAAGCAATTTAAATGTTTTTTTTACTTGTAACTTTAATCTATATTATTATAAAAGCATGAATAAAATATTGGTTTACAAAAATAATCTTTTAATATTAAGCATAATAACTCATAATAAAAGAACATAATCGGAATTCTAGACATTAGCCTTGTAATCCTATTAGTTTTAGGACATAATACTACACATTAGAAATCCTACATGATTACCTTTAGGAATCCTATTAGTATAATTATTTTTGGGAATATATATTAGCCTTGATATCCTATTACTTCTAGGATATACTTCTTAAAAAATTCCTATTACTAATTCAATTTGAAAATATATTATATTGTCCAAAACCATTTAAAAATATGAGAGTCTATATTATTATAAAAGCACGAATATAATATTGACAGACCAAAATAGCCCTAAAATATTAAACATAAGAACTCATAGGGAAATAACATAGCTGTAGTAACTTATTTTTTTGAACTACAATAACTTCTATGTTAATTTTTTTAATATTTAATATTTTAAAATTAATACAATCTTGTCTATTCAATTCTTATTAAAATATGTAGGAAGGTTTAATAAAATATATTTCATAAAAATCCTCCATATCAATAATATATTACCACTCTATAATATTCAATACCAAAAAAAATAAAAGTAATGCTAAACGGACTGCATAAAGCGTTGAAATTGAGAAAAAAATTCACAACAATATATTATTATATTATATTTGAACTGCTTTCCTCAAATAATATTTTTTATTATTAATTTTTCGTGTAATATAGAAAAATATACCCAATTATTAAAGAACAGCTAAGAAAATTTTTAAGAATATAAATGTGTGAGAAAAGAAAGAAAAAGGTTGGTAAGAGTCAATACCACTAATGATTTTGCAAACATAAAGATCTAAAAGTGGAATGTCATCGATCTTTTTACTCTTTAAAAAAAATTATGGTGGAAAAAGTTATAATCACGGTTAAATATTCAAACATGAGATGAATTAATATTAAGAATCTAAATCAACAGAAAATAAATTATATTTTATGTTAAAATCAAATAATCAGATCTTCTAATTAATTATTTGCAAGAGAATCCAATTAAATTATTTTTTAAATTCATCATATGAGTAAAATTATTTTTCAAGTTAAAACAAATCTTAGAGTACATAAATTTATTCCATAAAAAGAGTGTTAGAATTTTTTTTTAAAAAAAATAGATCACAAAGTAAAAAAGATTAATATAATATTAAAAAGGTCATACAAGTGTTTGAGTAGGCACAGTCAAAGCTAAATCCTAAACAAGAATAAGCTTTCAAGACTATATTATAAATAATCGACTCTGGTATAGCGGGATTATCCTTTATGGATGTCTCCGACGGAATCGAAATAATATTCTTATGTCATGCATTACCTGCAAATGTCATATCAAGAGGCATGATATTGTTAATAATAAGAACAAGTGGTGTACTAGCAACGATTTTAGTACGAGGACGTATAACTCAATTCAGATTTGATATGCCTCTTTAAATAACTTAAATAATCATCACAAATATATCAAATCAGAGCAATAGTGGTAAATTTATAAGGAAAACAAAAGTGATAATATGGAATGAAGCACTTTTGGCTAAACGTAAAACGATCGAAACAATCGCCTAGAATTTTAGAGATATATTGGATATCGATGAATCGTTTGGTGAAAAAGTAATAGTTTGGGAGGTGATTTCTGTCAAGTACGATTAGTAGTTCCAAAATTGACCAAAGCAGAAACTGTAAAAGCTAGCTTGCCAAAATTATACTTATGACCTCAAATGAAAAATATTCAAATGACAAGAAATATAAAAGTAAGAACAAATGCAACATTTAGTGACTTATTGATTCGTCAAAAACAAAGAAGAGCATCCAATAAAAGATGATTTGATTCTTCTAGAACACTTGGCTATAACCCCAATAGTAATAGTAGTGCATTTAATAAGGAAAATATATATTTTCATCATTAAATTAGAACACAATTTGTGCAAATTATATGGTAGAATTTAAAAAGCTATCTTAGCTAGCAGAACTGGATATGTTGATTAACTAAATAAAAGGTTGATTGCTAAGTTTTATGGTAAAAATAAAATATTTTTCAGTTTTGACTCATGCCAACAATAACTACTAAGAAGGATACTTAAATATTTTAATACCAAATGACCTTCTACCGTACATGTTTGTTCTCAAATTTATTATTTATTATGTATGTTAGTGTCACCATATATATATAATAGACTAAGTTAAAATTAATCTTCCATTGCATATAGGTTGATTTTGAAGAAAAGTATATCTGTCATGCTACTGAAAACTTAGATCCGTTGAATAGCTTATGTAATAGTACACATATGGTATATAGAAGTTTTGACAATAACGTCATACATGCAGAACTTATAATACTGGTCAATATGCTTCTAAGTATAAATTTATCTCCGAATTCAATTTTCGTCTTCCGAAACTAAAGAATATCCTTTTAAATTTGTGTGAAAATAAGTTTCAGTTTGTTTATATTTTGTAGTTATAATAAATAAAACACAAGGACAAACATCCTAAATATTGAACTATATTTACCACAATATATTTTCTTACACGAATAACTATATGTTGCGCTTTCAAGAGAGATATCAATATCAACAACAAGAGTTCTGATTATGACAGAGTAATCAAAGCATGAAGGAAATATATACAAAACAAACACCGTCTATAAAGAAGTATTCGGTAAGATATCATCGCATTAAATACCTTTAAACTACATTACATAATTATCTACTTAATATGACTAAAATTGATCATTTATGTAAGTTCTGATGATATCCTTTCATTTTGAATTCACGTATTATGGTAATGTAATAATATTTTTCGCCATTTAGATGATTGTTATAGTATGATATATAAAATTTTTCTTATTAATTAAATTTATTATTCCTTCATATAAATAAATATTTAAACCATCATGTGTCATTATTAACGTGCAACACACGTTTATAGATACTAATATAGTAAAATTTATAAAAGTGGTATCACTTTAAATAAATTAACTTAACTTTTCCAACAAATAAACTTAATTAGGGAGTAATTTGAGAATATAAGGTTGCAACTTGCATATCATAACCAATTGGACTTATTTATCGAAACTCTCAAAAACCCTCTGAGAAGTAGAACCAAAGTCACTGTGTGTGTGTGTGAGAGAGAGAGAGATGGCAAAAGATAGTTGTCTAGCGAGAATAACTGCTGGGGTTGCTGTAGGCGGTGCAGTTGGTGGCGCTGTTGGTAATAAACCCTAAAACCCCTTTTCAATATTTTTTTTTTTCAAAAAAAAAAACCCTACTACCCCCTTTTTTATTTCTCAATACTTGTTGATTCTGTTTAATCTTCGAATTTGTATTTATTATACGAGAAATATTTGATGGGTTATTTCTGTTTATTGTTGGTTAGATATATCTGTTTCTTTTATGTTTTGGAGCAAAGAATTAATCAAAAAGTTGTAGTTAAGCACCTTTAAGTGTAAAAATCATATATTTTCAGTTTTCGGGGAACTGGGTAAGTGTTATTTTTTTATTATTAAATTTGCTCGATGATCAGAGGCGGGAGCTAGGATTTGAACTTATGGGTTTGGGATTATAATCCTTTTACGTTACTGAGTTCTGAATTATTAATTTGTACATATTCATTGGATTTTTTAATACAAATACAAGGTTTGAACAAAAGCTACTTGGTTCGGTCGAACTGGCAACAAACACTATGGCTCTGCCCCTGTCAATGATTCTTTTTATTTCTAAAGTCTTGTTCTTTATTGTATGAGAAATGTTTGATGGGTTATTTCTTCAATTTATCATGTGTTAGATATATCTGTTTCTTGTTTTTTTTAAGCAAAGAATGAAAGAAAATACCGTAGTTAGGCATCTTTATGTGTAAAGATCATATCTTTTCAGTTTTTGGTGAATTGGGCAAGTGTTGTAATATAGATTCAGACCCCTTTTTAAATAACTTCCATTTCTTTTTTTCTTTTTAAATTTACATGTTGATTCTATTTGTACCTCAAATTTTGTTCTTGTTTATATGAGAAATGCTTGATGGGTTATTTATTCTATTTATTATCCGTTGGACATGGCTCTTTCTTTTTTGGTATGGCAACGAATGAATGGAAATGCTGTAGCTCGGCACCTTTAAGTGTAGAGGTCATTTCTTTAAGTTATTAGTGCACTGGGTAAATTTTATAGTAGAGACCCTTTAACAAAGAACTTCCAGTTTTTTGGCTTTAGCTGAAAAAGGAGAAAGATCAGCTCTAATTTAACTGGGTTCTTGGTGAGCTGAGGTCTGGGCTTATGCTATAGTAGAGGCATTTTAACAAGTAATTTCAATTTTTTCCCACATCCAATGGATTATATGCAACGGTTATATCCAAGTCTACTAGAGTATTTTGAAGCCCCACTAAATGCTGTGTATCCAAATTCCAAGCTCCTAAACAGCCCTGTCTTTCTTGACTGAGTTGTTGACAGTATACAGTTGCCAACTTTATTTTGGCTGATTGGTAATCCTGTGATAGGGAGGTTTGAGGTTTTAGAACTTGGAATCTGTTCTGACCTTTTTGGGGCGTGTCTGAAGAACCATTTTGATTTTGTGATGCCATCAGTGACAGATTCTTTATTAACTACTTTGTCATATCATCACTCTCAGCACATTTGTCTCTGTTAGAAATGATATCAGTAGTATTTGACTCTGATGATTTCAATCTGAAAAATAGTGAGGTCGACATTAATGACTAGATTGAATGTTAGCAATGTATTTAATATATTGACATTGCATCTGATGCATGTATTTATTTACTTGTAGGTGCTGTTTATGGGACTTATGAGGCTATTAGATACAGGGTAAAGTTCTTTCTCTCTCTCTCTCTGATCCGATGATAACAAATTACTATTAGGGCCTTTGTTATGTCATTGTTGAATTTATAACAGTATAGAAATAGCTATATGCATTGCAGTATATGCGCAGTGATCAGCTAGCTTGCGCTTTGGGTGTCTGATCTCAATGCCTGGTGTTGTTTAGCAAACACATTACAAAGTGTTACTGATCTAGAGTATGCAAAGTTCTCGTCATCTTACCCTTTTCCATCCAAAGTTCATCTTTATTGACCAATGTGTTAGTCAGTTTGAATTATAAGTTTAACTTTCTCTTTGGACATAAGCCTCATTCTTATCTAATATCATCTTATAAGCAACTTATAATTGGCAATGGCAGATAAGTAGACGATGACAGAGATGGATCTTTTAGAATTTATGATTAAGATGCTGAAATATGACAAGTAAAAGCATACAGACTTGTAATCTTTGTTTTATTGGCATCCGTTGGTAATTTCCTCTGATGTTAGTTCATTTCTGGAAAGTTGGCAAGATTTAACACATTACAGAAAGATCAGAAGGATCTGGTAAATGAGAGAGAGGTCCGTTATGAACATTTTAGCGAGCATAAAGTTACTGTCACAGTATAGAGGAAAAAAACACTGATTTCGTTCCATCTGCCTAAGCTTTGGAGGGAAAACTATTTGATGCTTATGGTGGTGGGAAGTAACAGGTACTCGGTGGAATAGTCGAGGTGCACATGAATTGGCCCATATTGCCATTTTGGAAAAAAGTTTAAGACTTATTATTGTGGAGAATGTGATTCGAAAGTGTTGCTGCTAAATGCAATTTGCTTCGATGTATTAGCCTAATGATACCAGTTAACTTTAATGGAAATTGCAGGTGCCTGGCCTTATGAAAATCAGATACATAGGACAAACTACTTTGGGCAGTGCAGCCATTTTTGGTCTCTTCTTGGGTGCTGGAAGCTTGATACACTGTGGAAAGTCTTACTAAGCATATCTTTGCTAGCTGCAGTTAAAATTTCTGATTATCCGAGTCGTTATCAGACTAGTGTGCCTGTGCAATTCCAATATTTTTTTTGTGTATTTCAGTTAAGTGATGATGTTTAAGTTGGTGATTCATAATCGAGCTTTTCTCTAACATTTCAGCTGCAGTTTATGGCTCAGTTGGTAGGCTATGGTGTTACCTCGTTCCGCTTTTTCCGTCATGTAACAATAAACATCAAAAAGATAACAAGGTAAAGAGAAGGGAAAAAGTTTTATAGCGCGTTGGAATGGTAACTCCAGATTTGCAGTTTGATACATTTTCATTGTGTGCACAGATATAGGTAAAACCTTGTATGCAATGGTGCACAGATATAGATTCATTCTTCGTACTTGTTCCAGCTTCACAACCCTTTGTGGGTTGGTAAGAAGTTAAGTCTACGACGCGTAGTGAGGTCCTGAGCTAAGCCGTGGCTAAACCTTGAATGAGTAATGCCATAATGTTTTGTTTCCTTTTAAATGATTATTGACATATGTTAAGAGAGCAGCGTAGACGTTCACATTTTAACTTTGCTTAAATTTGCGTTTTTCATCTACTCAAGCGCCAACCCCTTTAACGCTTACGGAGATTACTTCTACTAAAAGTGAACTTTTTAGATATGAATTAAATATCGATGAAGTTCATATCATCCACTTAAAAATGGTCAACTAATGGATTTAACTTTTACGTTTGTAAAGACTCGAATTGGTAATTTATCAAGTTTGGAAGAGTAAGAATTATCTGAAAGATGATCTTCCATCACATTCAAGAAGCCATAAATAATATGGATATCCATAGTATCCCCTGATTAACCCATTTTTTATCCAGGTTAGATATTTTATCCATTTTTGTATTATCTATTTTCGACCCGCTCATATCGGACCTGATCCCCTTGTTTGCCACCCAACTGTGATCCGAATTGCGAGTTGTGTCCTGAGTTGCAACTTCTTTATAGCGAAAATGTCACCGCATGGACTGGTAAGTTTCTCTCTTTATGTGAAACAAAATTTGCACGCATATTATCTTTCTCCCAAACATAATTTGCAGGTCTGAATCTCCTCAAGATTGTCCTTTGTTTGCTTAATAAAATAGTCACCTCTAGGTTTTATTAATAGGAAAACATCATCCTGCCACTTAACATACACGAGTTACTACATAGTACTAGTTACTTTTGGACGAACAGTAGCATTGCCATACAACCAGTACAATTAAAAGCCATCGTTTCGTTGCTTAAAACGACGAAGCGATGAGAAGCTAGGGGTTGTCGCTTCATGGGTGAAGCCTGTGCTTCAAACAATGATGCGCAGAGTGATTCAAACAAGCAGCAGTCAGTTTGCATTTACAAAATATTGAACAAATCAGTATCCCGTGGAATTAGTGGAGGTGCGTGCAAGCTGCACCGGACATCAAGGTTATCCAAAAAATAAATAAATTACTGAACAAATCTGCAAGCTTCAACAAGTTGAGAGGAAGAGAGACAAACAAGTACTAAGTAATTGTATAACCAGAACCACTTGCAGCAAAAATGGAAATGTAGAAAGAGGGTTGGGATTTGAAACCAGAAGATGCATTTACTTGAGAAATTTACAAGGAAGCTACTCTCAATAAGAGCAAGCAGTTAAAACTTTACATCTCTCACCCTCAATTCCCCACAAACACCATTATGGAGGGGAAAAATGGAAAAAAAAAAGAAGAAGGAAAAATAACAGGTCAAGCCATAAGAAGATAAAGAAAAATCTAATGAAAACTTAGAAGCAAACCTCTACTCCTAGTTCTTTTTTATGACAACCCCCGATACCACCCCACAGATTTGAGAAGCCAAACTAAGCGATGAATATGATCTTCCCCGTAAAGCAGAGATTTTCCGACAGGGAAGAAGAAAAAGAAGAGGTCAAGAAAAGAAAAAATCACTTACAAATTTATTAGCATGTTTCAATGTGGTAAGTCCTCGCTTACACTGCCAACACTTGACTTGTCCCCCATGCGGACGTTATATTGCTCATAAACTCTTGCGCGGTTCTCTGCCCACCACTGTTCAGCTTGTTTCTCGCTAAATCGTTTTCGACTGCATTTAGGACACATCAGTCTTTTGATTCCAATGGAGAAGTGGCTATATGCAACTTAAAGCATTCACACAAAGAATGTCATCGTAATCAACCCATCAAATGTTTAAAAGCACACAAACACAACATTTTTTTTTTGTAGGACTGAATGCATTCTACTTAGTTGGATTAATATCACTCTGATCCTAAATAATTTCCATTTTAAGGAAAATTAGGGATCATCTAGCCATTCCTAACGAGGATATTTTTCTCATTTCTACTAAAGAGAGATGGATCACTTTAACAGAGAGAGCATGGCCAGGCTCAAACCATATTCCTTGAAATGTGCTCAGAGAAATTGAAAAAGTAATTACCCGCAGAAATAACAAATGAATAATTACCGGAGATCATTTATTTTGACAAGAATAATGCAGAGGATTAATTCCATCAAATTTAATGACCTTAAGCCATAGTTAACGTACCTGAAGCGAACACGTTTAAGATCTTTGACACCTCCAGGTAGGGAGGTAAGTGTAATATATACACCTGGTTCATCTTGTTCGACCCATTCATTCTCATTACGAGAATCACCTTCTTTTGTTCTGGCCCCATTTCTTGGGGTTGGTTCTGGAAACCCTTGCCTGTTTTGAACAGCATTGCGATTACTGGCATTGCTTGATCCGTTAGAAAGTAGTTGGCTGTTAGATACATTTGACTCCACATCTTGGAAAGTTAGTTGACTATGAACTCGGTCAATACAGCCATTTGGCATATCACCAGTGGTAAGATTGGAAGCCAAGGAAAAAGATGTAGGAGATTTGATGTTCCGGGAAGCACCTACTGGTAACCTCTCAGCCATCTCCTTCAGCTATGAAAGATAAAGATGACAAAACAGATTATCAGCAAAAGAAGCTAATGAAAGGCAGGTCAACTGAAAATTATGTTTTCAATAACTTTACAAATCATCTCTATCTTCAATAGAAGGGCAACAAAAATACTACACTAAAAGGATATTGATGAACAATCGCACATAATCTGACCACTAGGGAAAACAAGCTAAACTATGATAAGCTTGAACTGTTAAAACAAATCCAAAAAAAAAATGAACGGCAAATTATAAAGAAACTTTTTTTTTTCCTTCTGTTGTTTTACAGACTGAGTGCCTTCATCCTTTTACACGCAAGCTATATTCCATGTGAACTTAAAAGGTTAACTGCCAATAGAAAAAGTAGAATTGCAATTTTATCACATATAAAATTTGGGTCCACTTAACTTTTGCAGGTATACAAAAAATGTTGGAACTCGGATTTCATGAAGCTGGACATTGGTACGAAAGAAATCCCAATAGTTTTGGGAGAGAAATAAATGATATTCTATTTGAAAAGGATGAAGTAGATTGTTGATCGAATACGATTGTTGAACCAAAATCACATGCAATTACTTTGACATAACAAAAAGACAACTCCAAGATGCATATTCGAGAAATGCCATAAGATTGTAGTCATTCAAGATGTACAAAAACTTATGACCTAAAGACACAAAAGAAAAAGTATGCATTATTAAGTGTTTTAGCACAACTGATAACACAATGACAAAAGAAAGTGCACACTCGCATCTAGACCAAAACAGAGAAATACTCTGAGTAATGACAACCACATACTTCGTTGGACAGAAATTAATTTGTGTCTATATCAAACGACTGCATAAATGTCATACACCTATATGTATATGTATCTAAATGTTGTTAGACCATCTTACTTGAAAGACTGTTTAATAAATTAAGCAGTAATAATTTAGTACAGTAAATGAAAGCTTTATTCTCCTATTCCAGCATTAAATTTTTAAGTGGAACACATTCTTATTTATAAGAGTTGCCCCATTTCATTAACTCAAAACAGAAAAAATTTGCGCTGAGAAACATTTCATCATGAGCGCGCGCAACTTTTTGACATAAAAACTAAAGCAGCTTACCTGAGCAGTAAGTGACTTGATAACTTCTTTTGCTGCTTTGCATTTGGCAGTCTCTTCTCCAGCAATGGCTATTGCCTCCTTTAGCTGCTTACCAGATCTTTCCAGTTCTATCTCTTGAAGTTGAGCCTTCCGCGTGAGATTTTCCACCTATGATGAAGATCGTTCAACACAGTGCTTTTTTTAATGAATAATACATCCATTTGATTTGGATGATTCAATTTAAAAAAAAATCGTGATGCTTAAATACATACAAACAATTTAGATCCTAGTCTCACTCTTATATGAGAATGACATTATAGATAAGATGTAACACAGCATTTAAAAAAGGATGCCTGAAATGGAAAGTGCGATAATGCCATGGACAAAAAGATAACTAAAAGGTGAACAGTAAGTTTTATAGGATGGTTGAGACATGCATATTATCTAGGAGTAAATATTGAGGCTTAAAGCCCAACATATCCATGGATGAATGCCATAAGTATGCAAGATATTAAGATGAATACGGACAAGAATATGCAAGATATTAGGCTGAATATGGACAAGAATACAAAAATTCATCTTTATTTAAAAAAAAGAAAGAGAAGATTAGAAATGATCATATCCAACCGAAGGGGTAACTAGCACAATTGAAGGACCAAATGGGAAAAAAGGTCCCCACACCGCTGATTTGCCTAAAGAGGCAAATTCTCCGGTATTGGAATGTAATAAATTAGAATAGAACAAAATGGATATAGAAGATTCACTAGCCGACTCCACTTGGATTTGGATTTACATGAAGATGATTGGTTGATATTTATCCGAACCTAAAATCTTTACATACGAGATGTACTTAAGCAAAACTGGAGAACATCATAAAGTACATGGTTCTATACAAAAGGGTATCTGATCGGGAGATTAAAATCGGTCAAAATAGGAGATCATTGATGGACTATAATTCACAACTTTCCAGCAGGCTTACATTTTTAGTGTAACCAATTGCATTTTATATGGGGATAAGCCTTGATCTGGTAGATGACTCAATTATTCCCTTCTTGCCCCCTCTGCCTATTCCTCCCAGAACACACAAAAAGACAAAGAGGAACGCAGAAAGGCAAAAAAGAAACAAAGGTCTAGTGTCTATCTTTACTACTCTAACACATGTCAATAGACCTTTTTTAATCTTTCATAAGTGCATTCCATTTTGGATAGACTTGTAAATAGAATTCATTTAAAAACTTCAGTATCTCCTTATATTCATTATTTGACCTTTTTAATTAATACGAAAACTTCATTATTTAGACATCATGCACCTATTATCATTCTTAAAGCAAAATTAATTACATTCTTACATGGTGTTGGCCTAGAGACCCTAACTTTTCTTTTTCTGGAGTTCCTATTCTTGTTCTTTTTTCCAAGCTAAAAGATTAAATAAATAACTCAGTTTCGTAGTGACACGATGTTGGCCCCAAGACCCCAAATTTGCTTCCCGTGGAGATCCCTTTTCGTTCTTTCTTTGAAAAAGTAAAAATAAGGTAAAATATTAAGTCAAAATTAACGTGAGTATTTTCCTTCCAAAGCAAAGCCAAACATCCATTGATAAACCCATCCTTCCACAACTTAAAAAGGCAAAAAAACTTCACCATTTCATTTTACAGTGACATAATAAAAATAGTAAAAACTAATTTTGATTGTTATAGAGCTAATAAACTTACTTTCAAAGTTTTTAAGTTTTTTTTCCCGATTTCCACAAGAAGCATTTCAAAATATACACTTCCTCGCCTTTCTAAATCTTTGAATTAATTTTGTACGAATTATCATGGGATATACATGCAGCGCACGTAAATAAAGACTAGTAGAATAAAATGCATATCTATTACATTGTAAATGATGTGCTTGAGAAATCATATTAAGATCTTGATGCAAGATATTGCACCTTTTTCCGTTTCGGAATAGGAAAGAGACAGGCTTTCTTTACTTAAACTTTTTTGTATTCTAATATATACAGGCATGAGAGACACTTTCTTTTATGTCTTTTTTAGTTTACTATTTTTGTTTTTTGGATAGCGAGTTTCTTTTTTAGTTTAATTACTCTTGGGATGAGATATATTTCTTTAAAATAAGCAAATGAATGAGAGACATGTTTCCGCACAAGCTAACGAATTGGCTTTACTTACTTTTTTTGGGTAGGTAAGATCTTTTATTGAACTCGTACCAAGATGGTACAGAAACAGGTATATATTGGGTTTAATTACTGTATTCGACCATTCTTCACCACAACTGGCATTTACCAAATAAAGCTACTTGCCCAAATACAAGGATCTGAAGTATGTTTTTCTAACTCCTTTTTTTTTGTCCTCTCACTACTACAATCACAAGTCCTAAAAGGTAGTTTCTATGATAGCGTTACTCTTTAAGGTCAAGTTGATCTGCGCAATACACGTTGCATTGATGTAAAAGAACCATGGATCCGCTGTTGGGCAAGGATGCCACAGAGATGCACTTATAGGCATCTTTGGGAAATGATAGGATGCCAGATGCCGATGGATAATCTTAGTTGTTCTATGATTTTACAGAGAAGACAAGCCTTGACAGCAACTTAAGTTTCACGTTCAAATGTAGATACTACTTCTATGCAGGTGTGAACTTCTAAAAGGTAATCCTCCACAATCTACAATGAAGCAGACTAGTAGAGTCATTATTAAGAGTGAAGAGATTCCCACATTCAGCCATGCACTCTTGCAAATAACGATCTATTTTAATCTCTAGATGGATTGCAATTTTGATCAGTTGATTGTCCTTTAGGTTAGGTTTTTAGCCTGTCAGATACAATGAACAGGGAAAAGCAGCAACCAGGGGATCATTCCACAAGATAGTGCCTAAAAGAAGATACATCAGTGACCTGGAGGCGCAAAAGATTGTTAAAAATTCAGTACAAGATGACATATTACTAATAATTCTCTGATTTTACCTCTCAAATAAATTCTCTGATTCACTGTCCATTTAGTTACACTATCATGTCTTATGACACCTCTAATGAACCGACCAATAAAGTAATACTTCTTATAAACTTGGATGAAGTTTCTCAGCATTGTACGATAGACATGCATAACCATTTATCTTTGACCACAAGTACTAAAACAGTATCTGAAAAGTTATCTCAAGCCCAGCAGACAGCCGGATGCTATGAATATGGTGTTCTCTAGAAACTCTAGAGGATTTCTTGCCCCACATCTCATGTTTGACACTTCACATTACAGAAAGTGTCCAAAAATTCTTAGAATCATAGAGAAGCTTAAATCTTTGTTTTTGAACTCACATCAGCAACACGGATAATATGTGGAGCAAACTGAGGAAAATGCGTCACAAGTAGATGACTGCTCCTTACACAAATACAAATGACATACCTGTGCTCTTAATTTGATAACCTCTTGGCTAAGGCCATCATTTGTCCTTTTAGCATCGTCCAAAACAATCTTTGGAGATGTGAGTCCACCCAATGTTGGAGTTGGCGTAGTAGAACGAGGTGGACTGGGCCGTCTAGATATTGGTGATGTTGCTCGAGAAACAATTCTTGATCCAGGAACTGAAGCTGAAAAGAATTTCTTCGACGAGCCAAATACTGGATTAAAAGACTTGGAAATGTTGAGAGCTCCCCACTGAGAGGTACCATTTGGAATAGGTGACACACGGCTGCTGTTAAATTCAAGTTTTTTCTTCTGTTTGGAAGAACGGTTTTCTACTTGTTTGAAGGATTCCATTGAAGAAAATCTAGCTAGTTGAGGTCGAGACCTTGTTTCCGACTTAGTGTCCTTGTCTGTTATATCAGTTGATGCCTGATGCATGCTTCCTCGTCGACTCATAGAAGACTGAGAAGAAGCATCGGTTTCAATAGCTTTTTTCAATTTACTGAAGCAATTGTCACAGACACGATAGGGTTTATTGGGATTCGGTGCCATTGATGCCCTCAGTGATTTCTTGCTGCTACATGAATGACAAAAGACAAGCCCACAGTTATAACAGTTGTGGCGTTTCCTTTTAAAGTTAAAAGGAAGACGACAGCCAGAACACATGGATTGGTCGACCCCTGATACCCATTTATGAAGGCAAATAGCAGCAGTAAAATTAGTACCACAAGCAATACTTTTGACTTGCTTGTCTTTTAAAGCTTCCACTAGAGTTGGAGAATTTCTGTCATCAGTATCCCCATGACCCAATCTTCCGTTTGCCCCCTTTCCCCATGTGTAAACTTCAGTTCGAGAAGTCAAGACAGCAACATGATAAGCACCACAAGCAATCTCCTCCACAAAACTCTTTGCCAGCTTGCCTTCAACACGACGGGGCAGCTTCCCATCAGCTTGGTGATGACCTAATTGCCCATATACAGGACTCCCCATTGTATATACATGACCAGAAGTCGTCAATGCAACTGTCAAGCTGTGTCCACAAGCAACCTGGCAAAAGTTTGGTTCAACAAGAGCTGCAACACATGTAGGTACAAGTTTTGACTCCTTATCACCATGCCCAAGCCTACCTTTATCACCATCTCCCCAAGTAAAAAGTTTTCCTGATGAACAATTACTTGAACTTGAGCTTCCGACCATGACTTCAACAACCGCTGCAGTATGCCAAACCCCACAAGCTGCTCGTACAGTTCGAAGCCCCTTTAAAGACTCCACTTCCCTAGGTTTAGAAACACTTTTTCTCTCTCCATGACCAAGAACACCAAAAGTACCATCGCCGAAAGTAAATAATTGACCAGCAGAGGTCACCACCGCAGTATGCCAGGGCCCACACGAGATATAGGAAACGTGTATGCCCTCTAAGGGTCCATTTACTCTTTTGGGGACCCAATGACTAACTTCATTTCCATGCCCAAGAAGACCAAAATCACCATCACCCCATGTGTACAAATCACCGGAGAGTGTTACGGCACAAGTATGATTCTCACCACTTGCAACAAGCTCAATGTTCGAATGGCTGAGTGAATCTATAAGCTTCGGATGCAGAACATCAGAATCAATACCATGACCAAGCCTACCTCCTGATTCCTCACCCCAGGAGAAAATCTCGCCCTGCTTTGTCACAAGTGCTGCATGTCGGCCACCACAAGCTATATTTTGAACATCCAATACCACTGCAGACTCTAAAGCTTTGGGAAACAGAGAATCTAATTTTGCACCAAAAGAACTGCCAACTCTATGAGGTCCACCACCTAGGACACCATCCCCAGTGCCTTCTCCCCATATAAAAACATCCCCCAAAGCATCACCATCATCATGACCAGAACCTTGACTTGATGAGCTAACTGCACTTGAAAGGCTTACTCTAAAATTATCCATCCCTATTCCCTTCATCTGACCATGCATGCTATCTGAACCTCCAGAAGACAAGGAATGAACAGAAGCACTAGCAGAATCTGAAGGGAAAAACCCTTTGGGTGGTACAGCATACAAAATTACATCAGAAAACGCCTTATCTAGACCGTTTTTAGGAGGGCTTTCATATGGACTATGAAGCCGAAGCTGATCACCACCATCCTGAAGGACATGTAGGATCTCATTCAAAATCTCAGAGAGGGAAATCAAACAAAATATAAACATGAAAAATTTACGGATACATTTCATCTGCATATGCATAAGTAGACATGTGGATGCTATGGTACCTTCTGCAAGCTGTCACCGCTACTAAATGGAGAATGCAGAGGAGAGCTCCTTCGTGTATATGTTCGAGGACTAGTAGCACCAGAAGAAATTCCATCGCTCCTTGATTCTGTTCTCCATTTTCTCTGGTGCCCACGAGAAATTAAGGCCTTCAAACCACTAAACCAAACCTCCGCTTCATCTTTATCTTTACATATCTAAAAAGAGAAAGGGACAAGCAAAGGTGTGATGAATTTGGTGCAAGAACCATTATCTGACAAAAAGGGGATAATACAAAGCAACAAAAATCACAATAAATTTTTTTCTCTAAATGAAAGACACAGCTGTTACTAATGAAAGTCTTACCAAATCCAGTGATCTGTCATTGTATATAAGTGAAAATGACTGATACTCCTTCTCGGGTCGTGGGTACCTTTGAAAAATTGGCTGGAATAGAGCAATAATTCAGATCAGTGATGCCTTGTTATGGTTGACAGTTATAGTAAGATGTGGGGGGGGGGGAAGGCAAGAAAGACAAAAACTGACAGATTCATACAGCACAATTAATCAAATCAACTATGGATTGAGCAACCTTCTTTTAGCAGTGTTTGGACCTTGGTCCTATTCATTCTTCACCCATCTACTTTTTCCTCATCTTTCATCTACTCTCAAGTGTTTTTATTAACAAAATTAAATTATTACATCAAACAGAAGACATAAAATATTATGCCAAGAGAAGCGTGCCGAGAGCCAAAACTTCTAGCAAGTTCATAAATATATTCACAAACAGTGTTAAGGTTCTCTGTGACTTCATCAGATATCACTTAAGTTCCCCTTCTAGTGTATAGACTCTTCAATCATGAGTACTGATACCACACAAAAAGATACAGAGACGGATTTGTTCGTATTATGGAGAAACCAATCAAAAAAGTTTCAGGACAGAAACAGGCTTTTCACCATGGGGAGAACTTACAGTGCGCTGCCCAGATATTATTCTTGACACATGACTTAGCTTCAGGTGTTTCTCCTCTTTACCTGAAAACCATATTAAAGCAGACTCATCCTGCAACCACAATCAGAATTAATTTTTAGATACTAAAGCATTAATTCTCAATTAGAGCTAGATTTCAAAGGACACAAAGTAGTCCAGACTTCAGATTTTTTTTCTTTTTTTTTTTTGATAGAACTTCTTTTGATAGGTAAAGTCCAAACTTCAACTTAATAAAGAAAAGAAATTCCGTTTAACTGAGATACAACAGCAAATCCAATTTCTAGTAAAGGTATAGACAGACAATCTGTGCAGCATGAAAGAACTCTTCTTATGAAACCACAGGTTTTGTTACAACCAAAGTCATCAGCAAAGACAGACAGAAATGGCCAGCATCAAGCGTTAAACCTTAACAAGAGACTGAAGCTCAACTATTGGGACAGAGCGGAAGAAGGAAACAGAGAATAAATGGATTCAATGACATTGAACTACATGCTGCACCCTTAAACAGTAAAAAGTACCGTTCTAAAAAATGGTTGATTCTCTCTCAGGTATGAGAAAAACAGCATATCTGAATAAAGAACCACTCTAGGTGTATGTGTTTGTGGAAATTATCCATTTTGTTTCAGCATAAATGAATGGTTTCAAAGTTTTGGTTGTTGGATAACATGACAGGATAGAACTTCGGAAGACAATATGATTACCAACTTTTGCTGCATTTCGCTTGTAACTCAACTTTAAATATTATTCTGCATAGATAAAATGCTACTTTTGCTTGTCTTTGGTATGAGGTAGTTCAGATATCACGTATTGTTTTCATAGTAGCAGAAAGATTAAGGAGCCTGGACTAACTGATGCTTACTTTTCATGCTTGATAATGCACATTTTCCTTATGTCATGTAGTATTTCTATCGTTTGAATGATGATCCTCCTATCTGAAATACAAAACTCATATGGACACACCACACACGCACGTACATCAATTCTGAAGAAATAGAAAGTAAAAGGAACTGATACAGTAAGCATTTGTGAAGTGAACATTAGGTAATTCGATCAGAACCTAAAAGGGTTTCTCAAGTAGATAGGCTGCAACACACATTTTGGGTAACCGATGTACAGTAAGACACAAAACTGAAGATTCCGCAAACTTCAGAGCAGCTGTAAAATCAACCGGAGAATGTAGAGGGAAATTACAATAGGAAATGCATAGTTTGCTAACCCCTTTTATAGTAATATTCTCTCTATTACTGCTTATACTATTACACGATACTAAAACCCTTCTCTTGCCCTTCCTTGATCCAATTTTACACTGGGGTATTATACAAACAAGGGTCACATCAAGCACATTAACTCAAAAATTAGACAATTATCAAACATCTCCGGCAGAACCTGACAGATTAATTTATTTGATTTTTTAAGGCAATCAAAAAATGAACCCGATAGACTACTAGCTGCTGCTTGATAGACCCTAGAAGTTCTTATTCTTGCCCAATAAATTATAGAATAAAGGAGTTACACGTCAAGTGTCAAATATCACGGTTTTGTAGCATAATTGACAAAAGCAAAGGCCAGCATAGATATTAAACTACATGATTGGGAAAAGAAGAGTAAATTGCATCTCAACCTCATGCTACACTCAACAATAAAGAGAGAAATATTTTTTCTTTTTATTTTGACTAGTACAAATGATATCTTACGAGAATATTCATAGATGACAAAGAAAAAATTGGGGTAAGAATACAAAGTAATTTACACAGGATAAAGAAACATGAACTGATACTTACGTTTGACAACCGAAAGGGACAAAACTTTGGCTTCCCCCTTCTTCCATACTTGAGCAAGTATGCACCCTTCTTTAGAGCAGTTATTGCCTGATGAAAATCATAAGAAATAGAAGCTGAAAAGAAGTTTAAAAGGTCGAGAGACTTTGAACATAACAAATAAACAAAGAACAAGCAACACTAATAGCCCAATTTTCAGAAGTAGTTATATTTAGGTGGTAACTGAAATTACTTAAAATGACTTCATTGCTCTTGCTACCAAAATCAAGGTTTATATGACTTGGCACGTCAACAGCAGCAACAATATTCACACAATTTTATGACATGCCAATTGCTAATTCTTTGTAAAACATGCTATCCTAGTATTATTACCTTACTTGCCATTCCTATTCTATGTATAAATGATTACAGAATTATTGTGCCTCAATTAAACATGCTTTCTTTTATGATTCATCTGCATAAAACCATAAAGAGGAAGTTGATTACGAATTCTCACCACAGAATGCCAACAAATATTCTCAACATTAAAATACGAAACCACGAAAAAAGAAAATGAGAAGTGGAGAAAGTATTGCCACATTCTCATAAGTAAAAAAAGAAGTAGTCACATAGGTTAAAAATAATAGGGCATTCGACAAGTTTCCAGAGATTGCCAATAATGAAATACAATAAAATCAAACTATGCTTCTATCGCGAACCCGAACTAATAAGGATTCTCATCAATAGCCAAATACAATTCAATCAACTGCTCTTCCATTCCAAACTAGTTGGAGCCGACTTATCAATAACTAAATACATTTCAATCAACTACTACTCAATTCTAAACCAGCTGGTCAGCTAATCAATAATAAAATATAATTCAATCAGCTATGCCTCAATTGTCTACTGTAAGCCTAACGCCTCTATCTCAAACTAGTTAGGGTCAGCTTATCTAAATAAAATAGAATCCACAAAAGCAACAATACCCAACAAACTTCAGTTGCTATACAATTCAATCAACTATACCTCAATCCCAAACTAGTTGGACTCAGCTTATCAGTAATAAAACACAAAATTAACAAAAAACAATAATACTCAATAAAACTCCAATTGTTTAAACAATGGTAAAAAGTGCAAGTTTACTATAGCATATAAAAATAAAAATCTATTTTGTACCTGCTCAATATCCCTTTCAACTTGTCCACTAGCTCTGTTGGCATCTGAATTCATTCTATCAA
Source organism: Nicotiana sylvestris (assembly GCF_000393655.2). Classification (NCBI taxonomy): domain Eukaryota; kingdom Viridiplantae; phylum Streptophyta; class Magnoliopsida; order Solanales; family Solanaceae; genus Nicotiana; species Nicotiana sylvestris. The sequence continues at coordinate 152,495,609 of NC_091067.1, forward strand.
TTGACACCAAAGTCTGACACTTCCAAAACTAGCCCTAAAATCTCTAAAACCCTCCCATTCATTTATAAAAAAATTCAATTCCAATCACATTGAATACAAGCTCTATTCAAAATTCACCAAACGCCCTAGGAAAAAAAACTGAAAACTACTGATTACAATGATCATATATAGCCCCCCCAAAAATTGCAATTTGCAACTACTCAAAAAAAAGGTGAAACTTTTTTTTTTTTGGGTGTCACCTTTTTTTTTTGGGTGTGAATTGAAAATTCAAGAACTGAAGTGGGTATTAAGAAATAACTAAAATTAGCAAGACCCAGATAGCTGAAACTGTGAAAACGATTGAAAATGAAAGTTTTATAGTAAGAAAAAAAAAACGTCACTGCTTGTGAATTTGATAGAGAGAGAGATCAGCTGATAAAAGTGAAGCAATAGAATCTAAGGTTTGATCTGATTATTTGTTTTTGTTTTGGGCAATGGGTGCAGAGAAGCAGCAAAAACACGCACACACAAAAGTGCTACAGAAGATGACTGATGAGAGAGAGAGGAGAAGAAAGGTGGACTAAGGAGAATAGAATATAATATTAATATTAATTTTACTTTCTTTAAATTGAGGAAATAGCAGTTACTCCTATTAATTAAAAAATTTTGAAAAAAAATGAAACTTGTAGGTCGCTGGAACCATAGCGATCTGTTTAACTAAATTTATAGCTCGTCTGGAGCTTATAAATCAGCTTATTTGTTTTTCTCCAAAGTACTTTTAAAAAAAGTGTTTTTGACGAGAAATAGTTTGTGTTTGGCTAATTAATTAGAAAAATACTTTTAAGCAGTAATTAGTGTTTGACCAAGTTTTTAAAAACTGCTTCTAAGTCTATTTTTCTTAAAGTGCTTCTCAGAAAAGTGCTTTTGGAGAAAAGTTATTTTTTTCTACTTCTCCAAAACTGCTTCTGCTTCTCCTCAAAAGCATTTTTTTTCTTTTCAAAAGCTTGGTCAAACAACTCAATTTTTGGGCAAAAGTGTTTTTGACAAAAAAGAAACACTTTTGGCCCAAAAAAAATCTTGGCCAAACAGGCTATTATTCTATGCCAAATACATTTACAATCCATCCAACTTGCATCATTTTTTATTTTGGCACTTTATCGCTACCTTGTTTCATTTTGACCCTCCAACTTTATTTTATATGTTCCATTTTGGCCCTCCAACACTATTTCTTATGTTTCATTTTAACACAAAAGCTGAAATCAGTGCAAAAAAATATAGCTCGTGTGTATGCACAAATCTAAGGTGTAATAAATATCCAATTAAAAATTGCCACTTATTTTTTTTATCAATGTCAAACAGGTCAATACTAGAATACCTGAACCCGACCATCTTTTTTGTTGGCAGAGGCGGATGCACTTAGCGAAGCGGTGTCACGCGACACCGCTTCGTCAAATTTTTTACTAAATATATGTATTAATACTGTGAGGAAACAGATAAGTAGTAAAAAATGACACCACTTGACATAAATTGTCTCTTGGTGCATTGGTTATGTGCTTGATTTTGCTCTAAAAACTTAGAGTTCGAACCTCAACTAGCATATTTTTTTTGCCAATATTTGAAAGAGTCTTTATGGTTAAAAATTGTGATGAATTAGAATTGAATCCAGGACCTTTTTCTAACTTGGAATTCAACAAAACCGATAGACTAAGAATATTTTTTGTCTATAAGTATGATACTTGAAGTTATAATTCCTGTACATCTATAAATTTGACGCCGCTAACAAAAATTCTTGCGTACCCCCTGTTTGTGGGTTTATTTCATCTAAACGGGCCAGGTATGAAATCGGCAGATGAAAGCTTTGGAACTTAGTATGAAGATGGGGCAACAATGGATGAAAAAATACGGTTGGGTTCAAGTATTTTAATATTGACCCGTTAGACATGGATAAAAAAACAGGTGGCAATATTTAATTGGATATTTATTACACCTCATATTTGTGTATACACACACGCTATATTTTTTGCACTGATTTCAGCTTTTGCGTTAAAGTGAAACGTAAGAAATAGAGTTGGGGAGCCAAAATGGAACATATAAAATAGAGTTAGAGGGCCAAAATGAAACAAGGTAGAGATAAAGTGTCAAATGAAAAATGGTGCCAAGTTGAATGGGTTGTATATGTATTTGGCCATTTACATAACTAACCATAGTTGTGTAAGGCCATATCTTTGACATCTGGATTTTTGTGGGCCCTGCCTCATAGTCATTCCACTTCTCTCACGTTGTCCGGGTTATTTGAAGAATTAATCCAAATAGCCGTCCACCCAACCACTTACAGTATAATATACGCACAATTTATATATTATATGTGTATAATTATATATAATTAATGTATAATATATGTATATGACTAAAAAAAATAAACAGTAAATATGAATGACTATTTGCATAAAGATCCCTGCATGCAAATATTCCTACCTTGTGAAAGTAAAGAAGGTGTTTCCGATAGACCAGCTCAAAGAAAGTATGATCACAACATGACAAAGAAATACAAGTTACATATTTATTTTTGAAAAAGCACCATAACCTCACACAATTAATAGTAATTGTGTGAGATATAAAATAAAAAAGTTCATTTGACACATCCGACATATGGTTTGTAAGAACTACAAATTTGGGTCTATTTTTCTTATGCTTTATACTTAAGTCGCGTTTTACATATGCGTTCTGTATATCTTCAGGATTTCTTTTAAATAGCACACCGCTAGAATTTATTGAGTCAAAAGTGCACATTTTTTAAAAAGAAAAATCACATAAGCACTAGATTGTACTTGTTGCATTTGACTCATTTCTCATTAATTATTTTTTATTTTAAGTAATTTCTTCTTCTTTTTCTTCTTCGGAGGTTTAGATGTATAGTATTTAAAATCTATTGGCCTGACTTATCCAAATTTATGTCAAGGAAAATCTACTCGAGATTAAAACACTTCCTCCAAAAAGAAAATTGCATTTAAACTTTGTTGGGTTTTGCTATTAATAACAAAAGATGTGTGAACGGAAAATGGTGAAAAAAGAAATAAAGGGAAGTGAAAGTTTGAATTAGTTTACTTTACTAATGCACTTTGTCCGTCATTGGTAGAAGGAAAGAAAATCTTTGATAGATAAGCTTATCTTTTAGCTCTTAAAGAGTTAAGAAGAAGGCAAGCCTCGCGCCGTCGTCGTCGTTCGGCTTCGGCTTCGGATTTGGTCAAAGATTGATTGATTAATCTTTTTGGACAAAATTCTTTTCAATTATTTAATTAATTAATTAACAAAAATTCAATCCGAAATAATCCATGACCCGCGATCCGGTCCAGCACGTTTTCTTTCCCGGATTAATTTTAAATCCATTTGTTTTTCCCGCAATTTTTCCTCACATGTTCCAACAGCTATAGTTGTTCTAAAAGGTTGCAAACCTTTTCAGAAGCAGTGCCAAATTGGCTATAAATATTCCTTCAATCCCAGAATTTTTACTTACGAAATTTTCTGATCTTCTTCTTCTTTTGCACATAAAAAATCCGATGTGTTTTACAACATTCGAGTGGTTCGTTGTTCATCGGCATTTTTGGTACCAACACTCCGGTAAGTTAAATCATTCTATCCTGGGAGGATATATTCCAGAACCTTGGGTACTCGAGGGGAATAATTTCCATAAGGACACACTGTGTATTCAGTGAGCTCGATTTATTCCTATACTGTTTTCAAAATTTTATTTGACGTTCCTATACTATTTTCAGAATTTATTTTGACATTCTAGTTCTATTAACTTTCTGTTTCTGTTTTTTCAGAAAGTTTATTGTTTTATTGATTTTATAGCAATACAATTTTAATAACAATCTTAAGGAAATTATTTTGTTATATTTTGTATTCTGTTTGTGGAGATTAAAACCTATGTGATTTTCTACTCCGTCTGAATTTTACTATTCTGATTTGATGATATAAAAACTTCATCACAGTATTGAAATTTAGAAAACGATTTGAAGAACATAAAAACTTCATTGTTTTCTGTGAAACAATATATATATATATATATATATATATAAACTTCAGTTTTTATTTATCATACGTATTGTTTATTGATTACAATTTTTTTTACTGTTCTTGTTTTGCCATTAATTGAACTCTTCTATTGTTGACAGTGAGAAATGGCAATTAATAATGGAAATTCTTCTGTGACTATTGTTGCAACGACGATAGCCTCGTCAAGTCGCACTACTGTTCCTCCGGCCGAGAAACCGGAGAAAGTTTCTGGAGCCAACTTCAAAGGATGACAGCAAAGAGTAGTCTTCTAGCTTACCACACTTGGTATGCAGAAATTCACTAGTGAAGAGCCTCCAGTGCCTGCTGCGGACATGCCGGACAATGAGAAGTTCATGATTGTTGAGGCGTGGAAGTAGGCAGATTTTCTTTGCAAAGGCTATATCTTAAGCACTTGAGAGGATGACTTGTACAATGTGTACAGTGCGGTGAATGCTTTGAAAGAATTATGGAACGCACTTGAGAAGAAGTACAAGACGGAAGATGCATGCTTGAAGGAGTTCGTGATTGCCAAGTTTCTAGACTATAAAATAATAGACAGCAAAACTGTGGGAACCCAAGTTTAGGAGCTTCAACTTATTTTTCACGACCTTATTGCTGAAGGTATGGTCGTGAATGAAGCATTTCAAGTGGTTGCAATGATTGAAAAATCACCTCATTCGTGGAGAGATTTCAAGAACTATCTTAAGCACAAGCGCAAAGAAATGAAGTTGGAAGATCTTGTGATACGTCTAAAGATTGAAGAAGAAAACAAAACAACCGAGAAGAAGTCTCGTGGAAATTCAACGATCATGGGAGCTAATATCGTTGAGGAGACTTCTCCAAAAAGTAAGAAGGGGAAGAGGTCTTCTGGACAGACTAAGGAGCAGAACAAAAAGAAATTCAAGGGCAACTGCTACAATTGTGGAAGAGTTGGTCACAAAGCCCCTGATTGTCATCTCCCGAAAAAGGATAAGAAAAAGGGACAAGTCAACATAGTAGAGAAGAATGATGACATTGATGATCTTTGTGCAATGCTTTCAGAATGCAACCTAGTTGAAAATCCGAAGGAGTGGTGGATTGACTATAGAGCCACTCGATATATTTGTGCTGTCAAAGAAGCATTTGCGACTTACTCTACTGCTGGTCCCGAAGAAGAGATTTCCATGGAAAATAATGCAACGGCCAAGATTGGAGGTTATGGAAAGATATTCCTGGAGATGACTTTCGGCAAGGTGTTAACGCTCAACAACGTTCTTCATGTTCCTACTATTAGGAAGAATTTAGTTTCTACTTCTTTACTTGTAAAGAATGGATTTAAATGTGTATTTGTTTCTAATAAAGTTATTGTAAACAAGAATGAAATATATGTTGGAAAAGGCCACCTCACGGAGGGCCTTTTCAAACTCAATGTAATGGTTGTTGGCAGTATAAATAAAATTTCAGCTTCTTCTTATTTATTGGAGTCAAATGATTTATGACATATTCGTTTAGGACATGTCAATTATAAAACCTTGCAGAAGTTAATTAATTTAGAAGTATTGCCTAAATTCGAGTGTAATAAATCGAAATGTCAAATATGTATTGAATCTAAGTTTGTAAAACATCCTTATAAGCCTGTTGAAAGGAATTCAAATCCTTTAGACTTAATTCATACTGACATTTGCGATATGAAGTCGACATCATATCGAGGTGGGAAAAAATATTTTATTTTTATTGACGATTGCACTCGATATTGTTATGTTTATTTACTTAATAGTAAAGATGAAGCAATTGAAGCATTTAAGCAATACAATAAAGAAGTGGAGAATCAATTGAATGAAAAGATCAAAATGATTAGAAGTGATAGAGGTGGAAAATATGAATCTCCGTTTGTAGAATATGTTCGAAATATAGAATTATCCATCAATCTACTGCACCTTACACACCTCAATCCAACGGAATTGCAAAAAGGAAAAATCAGACATTAAAGGAAATGATGAATTCTTTATTAATAATTTCCGGATCACCGCAGAGTTTGTGGAGGGAAGCTATCCTTGCAGGTAACCCAATACTCAACAGAGTAACCCACAGCAAAACACAATCTATTCCATATGAAAAATGAAAAGGAAGAAAACCCAGCTTGAAATATTTCAAAGTGTGTGGGTGTCTAGTATAGGTACAAGTTAATTTACCTAAAAGGGTTAAAATCGGACCAAAAATAGTAGATTGCGTTTTTATTGGATATGCTACAAACAGTAAAGCATGTCAATTTTTGGTTCATAAATCCGATAATCCCGAGATTCAATACGGTAATGGAATCAGATAATACTGAATTCTTTGAAAGCATCTATCCATATAAAACTGAATGCGAGTTGTTAAGTGAAAGACCTAAACGACCTGGGGAAGAACCAAAGGAAAAATACTCAAAGTATAGAAGATCCAAGGCGTAGTAAATGTCAAATAACATCTACTTCCTTTGGACCAAATTTTGTGTTATTTTTGCTTGAAAATGAGCCTCAAACTTTTAAAGCAGCTATGTCCTCTTCTGAGTCAGTGTTTTGGAAAGAGGCAGTCAATAGTAAGATTCAATCAATTTTGGGTAACCATACATGAGAATTGGTTGATCTTCCTCCGGGAAATAAGCCTTTAGGTTCGAAATGGATATTTAAGCGAAAAATTAAAGCTGATGGCACTATTGACAAATATAAGGCAAGACTTGTTGTCAAAGGGTATAGATGATCATGCCCAACTATGCCTTATTAAAAAAGGACAAACGAACGTTGCAAATATAATATGAGTATTTCGCCCAGAGTCGAACCCACAAGGAATTAACCTATCAATTACTCTTGTCAGACTCACTTAATCCTACATAATCAACTTCCCAAACGTTTTGAATAACAATTGAGGATATTTTCACTATCTATGAAGGACTGCAATTAAGTAAACAAAGACTAACTATGATCAAGTTGTAAACAATTAAGAGAAGGATCTAAGGTTATGATTTCCTCTTTTGTTGGAATCCCTTCCAGTTATGTTTCACATAGATTCGCCTAATCTCCTCTATCAGTCATGAGCACTCTTATTACCGTAAATCTCTCCCAGTAATCATGACAATTTACTAGACGCACTCTCCCGAGTTATGCTAGCTGGCTTTGTTTATTATAGCTCACTTTAGATTGCACCCAAGGCTACGTTATCCCTAATCCCACCTTTAAACCCTCGGTTATTGATCCCTCATATACTCTGGAGGTGTTGTTGTTCAGCACTTACCTAAATATGCACTCTCTCCCGAGTTATGCATACTAAATAGGCACAGCTAATTGAGGATCTTACCAATTAACTACAACAGAACATAGTTGAAACAAACAGAGATTAAACCAAGCAATCTATATTAACATAAAAATAAGTTCATTCTTCAATAGGGTCTATCAAAAACTTAGACTAAATATTTAGCTACTCATACTAGTGTTCATCATAACAATAGCTAAATTCATCACAAATAGTAAAATACAAAAGGAAGAAATGAAGAACTCTATGTTGAAGTCTCCTCCTTGCCTCTTGTTTCTCCTCCATTGAACTTCGCTATCCAGATCTTGATAATCCTCCTCTAGGCGAGCTGGACCTCTTTTAGGTTTTGTGGGATTGCCCCCGAACTTCTAAGTTTACCCATGAAATTCATTTTTTTGGAGTTGGACTAGCGCGGTCTCGCCCGGGCGCGCTAAAGGCCGCGCATATGGCCTACCATTCTGCCTCGAATTCCTGGGCTAGCGCAGTCGCGCTAGTCTGGGTTCTCATTTCAGCCCTTCTTTCTCTCTTCTTCCCACGTACTCAGCTCCGAGGGTTTCTCTTGCTTCAATCTAGCTCCAATTACAGTTCTAAGTCCTCATACGCATAACTCGCTCGTGCAAATCATGAAATTCACAATTAGAGCCAATTTACCATAATTTAACTATCATACAACAGTCAAACCTAGTCAAGCTGGGGCATAAGCAGTCGCCAGATTACATAAATCTAGCCTATTATCAACACCCTACACTTAAATCATTGTTAGTCCTCGAGCAATCCATCACACTCTATAAAGGTCCCTTCGCTAAGTCTTTTCCTCTAACGTATCATACCAAGAACAAATCACCAAAGTTACACCTCGTAGTGAACAATCTTTGCCTCAAAAGTTGACTCTCACGTGCCGTGCAATATTCATACTTACTCAAGTTACTCAATACATCAGTCAAGACTTACCTTTCCTTCGTGAATCACATTCCCTCACATCACACAAGAGAGTAGTTCCGCAAATATTAATATTGAGAACATTTAGGAGCTTAGATTAAAAAAATCCGCTCACTCTAAAAAAGAACATTCATATGCCACAAAGACGCACCATAGGCTTGCCCGTAGTGTACTACTCTACTAATCGAACCCATTCAGTCAAAGATCAGTTAGGACTTCACTTGGTTGTAATGTAGGCTAAGGGACGGGTATGATATATTTGGATATAGTGGCTAACCTCCCTAAGAACTTTTAATACAATTACATTAACTTTCAAAACCATATTTATGTCAACCAGACATTCACCACATTTTTATTTATAACATCTCATTCCATTAGGTGCAATTTTATCAAATCACCACTTATCAACTATTACAATTACTCTTTAATGGTGCTTATTCTTTTACTTTTCCAAATAACTGCACATTTCCTCTATTTCATCGATTTCACTTAAAAACCAAACCACCACCCCACACTTTAGCTTTTGCATATTTCACTACCATTCAAGTGCTTACATGAGGTAACGAGGTTCAAATAGATGTCCATTCAAACAATTGGGTAAGGTTTGCAATGTGGTTGCCAAAGAAACAGGCTTAAAGAGTCAACGGGGTTGACTACGATGTATTACATTTAGGTGGGTCTACTTTATATATCTGGCTCAACAAAGAAATGCCTATATTACTTCTAAGACTGAATGAAGCTACTATTTCGCTTTGCAAACACACGGGGCAAGTTCTAGGCATCAAATGTAAAACATAGAATACAGTACAACTCACACACACATGGCATATGACTCACTTCAGATTGGCTTATCCAGACACTCTTTTTTGAGTATTCAAGTCAGTTAGAAATGTACAATTTAAGGCACTTTAGCAAGAGTCAACCACTGAGACTAAGCGTTACACTCTAGTGTCTACTGTGTTCAGGTGTATCAACGCCAAGGGTTTCTCTTTCTATTTCAACTCGTATCCCATCAATACTAACTAAAAAAACTAAAATAAACAAAAAGTAACTACACCTAGTTCAAGATAAACCCTTAGAAAAGAACCGTGACCCAAAGAAAAATCAAGGGGGAGTTGCTACACTACCTAAAACAAAACAAGAAAAATACGAAATTTTTTTGGTATTTTCTTTTGACTTACTCCCCTCAAGAAGACTATCTAAAAGATCCGTCATCAGGAAGAGTCCTCATATTCCTCTCATCTTTTTAAGTTAACTTACCTACCTTAAACTTAACCAATGTACTATTACTCAAAACACCAAAAACAATCAAGAAGAAACGAAGGAACATTAATCAGTCAAATTATTACATATACATATATACATTCAAGTAACCCCCACCCCACACTCAAAATGAAGGCGTGTCCCCATGGCATACAAAATAATGAATAGTGAGGTAAAGGAACTTCCCTGAAGGATCACTCTTGGTCGGTGATAGTGTCTGGGTTCAAATTGCAAGCACGACCCAGAGTTCTCAACCAACCCAATATTTTCTTCTCCGATTTCACCTGCCTGTCAGCCACTGCATCAACAGGGGTACCCAAGTCAGTGACCGAGGTACACAATCTAGACACCTCCTGCTCCAAAGCTGTGAACCGTGTAACCCGAGCAGCTCTAGATAGTGTTGCTGTCCCAGATTGTGTTGCAGCTGCCTCATTTTGCTCATGGGCTTATGGCTCGGCTTCCGCCTCCTCTTGCTCAGCCTCTACTTCCTCAGAGTCATCATAATCATCACTAGCATCACCACCACCTGCCATCGGCTCCTTACCAGTAGTCACCTGGTCAGCTCGGAACTTGTGGTCTCTTGGCACTCTCCCATTGACATCTAGATTTTTCGGCACTCGAGACGCCCTGCAAAGTTTAGTAACCAACGAAGGGAAGAAGAACTCATACCTTTTGATTGGGCAACGGGTGAACATCTCCTCATAAATCACTTTGGCCACGTCAAAGTTGTGACCATTAATGAAGCACCAAATCAGGGCCCCTCGAGGTCCATTTACCTCCATAGTGTTGCAGGATGGGATCAGACGGTTGTTGATAATATACAACCAACACTTCCCTTCAAAGGTTAGCACCGAGGAATGAAACTTCCGACCATACTTCATCCATACTATCTCCTTTCCGGGTATACAAATTGTTTCAAAGAACCTCGCTCACTGCATGTGTGATCGGCTATATCCCTCATAATAGTCATCATAAGGAACCACAAGAGGGTGCATCTGGTACATCGTCCGTATAGCCTCAACAGAGGCATTCACCGCCTTTCAGCACACAGTGTCTATGCCATCGACATGCTCTTTCACATTGGCATAAAACTCTCTAATCACCATCACATTCACTCGCCCGACTCGTCAATGAAAGTTTGTAACCCCCGCCTCACCAGCTTTGTATACATGTGAGGGCAACCTAGCTGGACCGATCCTATATCAATGACCCTTTTTGGGATCGACTTTTTAGGCGCCTTATCCACAAAACGATCCTGAGCCTTGGCAGATACAAACCTACTACTATCGAAGGGACGAGCAGGCGCTGACCCGCGCCCCCTGGACAATCCAGCTTGACTGCTAGAAGAGGTACCCGTGGTGCGGCATTTCCTAAATGGAGCCATAATACCTGAAAAACGGAACATCATTAGCACGACCCAAAACAAAATTGTGACGCAATGCGGTTACTCAGACTTCACACGCACAATGGGTCACAATTACACAATTACATTTACTGAGGCATTTACACAAACACCTTGTGGGCATTATACACTCACACCCCATTTCAAACATGTTACCACCCCAAAACAACCACAATGTTCCCAAAATCAGAAACTAACTCAAGTTACAACTCCACCAACCTTACCACCCTCAATCACAACAACATATGCTACAAATTCTACTAAGAAACAAAAAGAAACATAAATGAAAAGAAAACGAAATCAGAAAACATATATATATAAAAGAAAAAGAAAAATGGCACAAAGATAACATACCTGTAGTAAGAATGGGAGGAGAATTGAGAAAAGAAGTTAGAACGTGACTTGAAGTTTGGGGAAGGTGGGTTGGAAATCTGAAGAAGATGGGAGATGAAGAAGATGGAGTTCTTGAAGAAGGGGGCTTAGGGTTTTGAGGGTCGTTTGTTTTTGTTAAGTGTTGGGAGGATTTGGGAATGAGAAGGGATTGGGAATTAGATATTAGGGATTATTTAGACTAAAGGAAAACTACTTACTAAAATAACAAAAGAAAGTAATAGCAACTTAAAATAACATACTAAAAACGCATCAGTTACGCTGGACTAGCGCGGTCGCGCTAGTCTAGGCAGAAGACTAGGCGATATGCGCGGCCACTAGCGCGGTCATGTGTGTGATCTGTAGCGCGGTCGTGCTAATATTTTGGAGCTGAGGCAGAATACTTGCCCATATGTGCGACCACTAGTGCGGGCGCGCTCCTGGGAATAAATTTTTTCCCCATATTTTTCACTTGTTATTTCCGCTGCCGATGGGCTTGTAACTTACCCAAGCTCACCTGCATTGGTTAGTATTTCCCTAAACTCAAAATTACAACTACTGCCATCAATGGGTTGCCTCCCATTCAGCGTCTGATTTAATATAGCGGCACGACGAAGACAAGCATCTTTAAGGCTCGCTCGACCTCTGAGGTTCGGTCAGGTGGATCTCTGACGCTTCCTTTGGTTCATTCATGCCTACATATAGTTTCAATCTCTGCCTATTGACTCTAAATGTATGAGAGTCTTTCTCTGAGGCAATCTCTACAGCCCCTGAAGGGAATATTTCGACCACTCGAAATGGGCCAGACCATCGTGACTTGAGCTTACCCGGGAATAGCCTCAATCTTGAGTTATAGAGCAATACCATGTCCCCAGGGTTGAAATGTTGCTCAACAATATTCTGGTCGTGGAACCTCTTCATCCTTTCCTTGTACAACCTTGTGCTTTCAAAATCCATACTTCAAAACTCGTCGAGCTCATGCAGTTCTGTGATTCTCGTTGCGCCCGTAGCCTCAATGTCTAGATTCAGCTGTTTCAGTGCCCACCAAGCTCTATGTTCAAGTTCCACTGGCAAGTGGCAGGCCTTCCTGAACACCAACTTATATGGTGACATACCAATCGGTGTTTTAAAAGTAGTTCTATAGGCCCAGAGTGCATCGTCTAACTTTTTCACCCAATCAGTTCTTGTGGCATTTACAGTCTTAGTCAATACACTCTTGATCTCTCTATTAGACACTTCGACTTGTCCATTGGTTTGAGGATGATATGGTGTTGCCACCTTGTGGCACACATCGTACTTTGCCAGCAAGTTCTCGAAAGTTCGATTACAGAAGTGAGTGCCTCCATCATTGATAATAGCTTTTGGTGTCCCAAAATGGGTGAATATGTTCTTTTTCAAAAACCCTACTACCACTCTTGCATCATTGGTGGGAAGTGATGCAGCTTCCACCCACTTGGACACGTAATCTACAGCAACAAGTATGTACTTATTGCCAAATGAGCTAACGAAGGGGCCCATGAAATCAATCCCCCAGACATCGAACACTTCAACATCTTGAATTGGGTTCATGGGCATCTCATGGCGATGGGAGATGTTCCCGGCTCGTTGACATTCATTACAGCCCTTCACCCATTAGTAAGCATCCTTGAACACTGTTGGCCAATAGAACCCGGCCTCTAGCACTTTCGCGGCCGTCCTGGCTCCTCCAAAATGCCTTCCATAAGCCGATGAATGACATGCCCACAAAACCAAATATTGGTCTATCTCGGGGACACACCTCCGGATCATATTGTCAACACATATTCGAAACAGATAAGGTTCATCCAAATAATACATGCGGCAGTCACGAAAAAACTTTTTATTTTGTACAGAAGAAAGGTCATAAGGCACTATACTGCTTGCCAGGTAATTTGCGAAGTCTGCATACCATGGCACTTCCTCAAGACTTGTAGCGAGCAGCTGCTCATCTGGAAAGATTTCCAGAATATCCTCAACCTCAACTACGTTTTTGGCTCCCTCAAGTCGTGATAGATAATCAACGACTTGGTTTTCTATGCCCTTACAGTCACGAATTTCGAGGTCAAACTCTTGCAGTAACAGCCCCAACGAATCAGGCGTGGTTTAGACTCCTTCTCAATCAAGTACCCGAGAGCTGCATGATCAGTATATACTATTACCTTAGATTCAATCAGATATGATCTGAACTTGTCAAATGCAAACACCACAGCTAGCATCTCCTTTTCAGTCAAAGTGTAGTTTAGTTGGGCTCCACTCAGCGTTCTACTTACATAGTAGATCAGGTGCATTAGCTTGTGTTTCCACTGTCCCAGCACTGCCCCCACTGCATAGTCACTAGCGTCACACATAAGTTCGAATAGTTGCTCCTAGTCGGGGGCAATAATGATGGGTGTTGTGACTAGCCTCTTTTTTAACTCCTCGAATGCTACCCTGCAATCATCAGAAAACAAGAAGGGATGATTTTTTTCTAACAACTTACAGAGAGGGTTGACAATTTTTGAAAAGTCTCTTATGAATCTCCGGTAGAAACCGGCATGGCCGAGGAAGATCCTGATTGCCTTGACTGAAGTGGGAGGAGGCAGCTTTGCTATCACGTCAACTTTGGCATGATCCACATCGATTCCTTTACTTGATACACGGCGTCCCAAGACTATTCCCTCTTGTACCATGATATGGCACTTCTCCCAATTAAGAACCAGGTTAGTCTCAATACATCATTTCAGTACACGGGTCAGATTTATAAGGCAATCTTCAAATGAGTTTCCTACCACTGAAAAATCATCCATGAATACCTCCATTATGTCTTCTACCATGTCAGTGAATATGGCTATCCTGCACCTTTGGAATGTGGCGGGTGCATTGCATAAGCCAAAGGGCATCCTCCGAAAAGCATAAATGCCATATGAGAAAGTGAAGGAGGTCTTCTCTCTGTCTTCTAGTGCAATGGAAATTTGATTGTACCCTGAGTACCCATCCAAAAAACAGAAGTGAGACCTCCCTACCAATTTGTCTAGCATCTGATCAATAAAGGGAAGCGGGAAGTGGTCTTTCCGGGTGGCTAGATTTAATTTTCTGTAGTCCATGCAAATTTTGCATCCTGTGATGGTTCTTGTAGAGATCTACTCATTGTTATCGTTTTTTACCACTGTCATGCCACCCTTTTTAGGCACACATTGCACCGAGTTAACCCAGTTGCTGTTAGAGATTGGGAAAATGATTCCCGCATCCAACCACTTTATCACTTCTTTCTTCACCACTTCCTTCATGTTGGGGTTCAGCCTTCTTTGATATTCCCTGGAAAGTTTGTGTCCCTGTTCCAGTAGAATTGTATGCATACAAAATGTCTGCCATGGTCCACCCAATGGAAGTCTTACACTCCTTAAGCACCTGCAAAAGTTGTTGTGCCTGCACATCTAACAAACTAGATGAGATAATTATAGGTAGTGTGGAGTTAGGTCCTAGGAACTCATACCTGAGATGGGTGGGCAGTGGCTTCAGTTCCAACTTTGGTGGTTCTTCTATAGATGGCTTGGCTGGAGGAGTTTCTCTATTTTCTAAATGTAGGGGCTTGAATTCAAGAGTTTTATCCCAAAACCCTCTGCCCTCTAAAGCCAGCACCCATTCTGTCAGTTCTTCCCCCATCACCTCATCCAAATTACCAAACATGCAGCAAGGGAGTCCTAAATTGTTAGCATCTCATCATCAGCTTCTACGATTACATCCACGACATCAATAAGAGAACAATTGGTGAATTCACTTGGTCGCCTCATAGGTTTCTGCACATTGAATGTTATCTCCTCATCGTTCAACCTCATCTTTAGCTCTCTAGTCTCACAACCAATGAGAGCTCTCCCAGTGGCCAAGAACGGCCTTCCCAAAATTATGGGAATTTCTTCGTCCACCTTGCAGTCTAGCATCACAAAATCTGTAGAGAACACAAATTTTCCTACCTGGATCAACACATCATCTAAGATACCAGAGGGTCTTTTCACGGTCCTGTCAGCTAGTTGCAACAACATTGAAGTGGGTCTAGCTCTTCCAATCCCCAACCTCTTATAGATCACCAGAGGCATAAGATTTATGCTATCCCCCAAATCACAAAGTGCTTTGGTGAAAGCAAAGTTGCCAATAGTGCAGGGAATTGTGAAACTCCTTGGGTCAGACAGCTTCTTAGTAATTGGTTTAGTCACCACTGCACTATGTCTAAGTAAGAGTTACCGTGGCCAAGTCTTGAAAATCGAATTTTTAGGACATCAAGTCTTTCATCATTTATTCATAACCAGGCATCTCCTTCAAAGCATCAATCAATGGAATGTTTACCTGGATTTGTTTCAGCATCTCCAAGAATTTCTTGTATTGCTCCTCTTTTTGATATTTGGCCAGCCTCTGTGGGAATGGTGCGGGAGGTCTCTTTTTTAAAATGATGTGGGTATTTTCTTTGTCAACTACCACCTCAACTACCAGTTCCTGGGCTGTCTCGGCTTTTTTTCTCAGCCTCAGTCTGGGAGTCATGTACTTCCTAGCAGGTTGCATTGTTACCTCTGTCAGTCTCGTTGACTCATCTAGCTCAATGGGCACTGGTACAAGTGTCTCAGCCTGTCTGCTTTCTCGAATCCTCTCTTGCTCCAAGTCTAAGTCTCTGCCATTACGTAGACTCACTGCCATCAACTACTTTAGGCCTTGATCTTTTGGATTTATCTGAGTGTCTGCAGGTAGTGTCCCATAAGGACGACTATTCAAAGACATCAAAATCTAACCCATTTGCACTTCAATATTCTTAATAGTTGACTCATATGTATCTACTCTTTCATTGATTGCATTTGACCCAATAACCTGTTGCATCATTGCCTCGAGTCTAGCAAACCCATCTTCCTGCCTTCCACCATGCTGCTGCTGTTGAGGAGGACGATACCCTTGCTGCTGATTTTGATTATTATATCCCTGTGGCCTTTGGTAAGGCGTCATACTATTGTGAGGTCTCATACCTCCCATGTTTCCATTGTTGAGTTGCGGCTGGACTGGCCTGTACGGAAGATTTTGTTGGCCCCAATTTGACCACCCTGTCTCTGGCCTCCATAATTAGACACATAATTCATGTCCTCATGATAGTAATGATGATCACTTTCTGCATTCCACTAGTTATCAATTGGTTAATTAATGCAAGATGTGCATAAGCCCCATTGGTAGTATCCACAATATGTACCTGCTGCTTCTGCCTTGATTCTTCCACTCTTTTGGTGAGTATGCTCATTGTCATCAACGTGGCCATATTTTCAACAAGAGTGTTGGATGGATCTAAAGGCACTGAGTGAACTACTAGAGTGATAGGTGCATTCCTGGTTGTCCACCCCAAATTTTGTGTCATCTTGTCAAGCAGACTCTGGCTTTCTCTCCATGTTTTGCTCAAAAATGCTCCACCAGCTGAAGCATCAACATTACCTTTTACACCATCTGCCAAACCCATGTAAAACCGCTGCCCCAACATCTGATCTGGGATACCGTGGTGCGGACATATAACCAACATTCTTTTAAATAGTTCCCATGTCTCTTGCAGTGTCTCCATTAGTCTCTATTTGAAACTCAAAATTTCATCAATTTGTTGAGCAGTCTTGTTGGGTGGGGGAAACTTGTTCACAAATTGCTTGACTAACTCCTCCCAAGTTGTTATGGAATTAATGAGGAGTGAGTTAAGCCGGGTTTGGGCAGCTCCTGTAACTGAGAATGGAAACAATAACAGTTTGATTGCTTCCTGAGTTACGTTGGGTTGCCTTTGAGTTTTGTAGATTGACAGGAAATTCTTCAAGTGCTGTTGAGGGTCTTCGATTTGTGACCCCGAAAATAGTCCCTTGTTTTGCAACAGGTGCAACATGTTATTCGTGATTTGAAATGATTCAGCCTGTATCTGCGGGACTAAAATCGATGTGGCTAAGTTCTCTGTTGTGGGTTGTGCCCAGTCATATAGCGCAGCCTCTGGCACAAGAGGTGCTACGGGCGCTAATGGCGCAGCTGGGTCTACTTCGTGATCCCCCATGTCTGGTTCGAATTGTTCAGTTTTTTGTTTTTCTGATTGGCCCGATTCATCGGATAATGCTTCAAATATTTCATCAGTTCTCGATGAGTTTCTAGGCATGCACCTATACAACCAAGTCAACAAACGTTAAAATTTCTATGTATATATTGGATATAGAGAGGCTGACCACGCTAAGAATTTTTGTACTTCATTCAATTGTAATTGCTAACACCATTAAGTCCCCGACAGTAGAGCCAAAATTTAATCACGCCCAAGTATGCCTTATTAAAAAGGGACAAATGGACGTTGCAAATATAATCGGAGTATTTCGCCCAGAGTCGAACCCATAAAGAATTAACCTATCAATTACTCTTGTCAGACTCACTTAATTATACGTAATCAACTTCCCAAACGTTTTGAATAACAATTAAGGATATTTTTACTAACTATGACAGACTGCAATTAAGTAAACAAAGTCTAACTATGATCAAGTTGTAAACAACAAAGAGAAGGATCTAAGGTTATGATTTCCCCTATTGATGGAATCCCTTCCAGTTATGTTTCACATAGATTCGCCTAATCGCCTCTATCAGTCATGAGTACTCTTATTACCGTAAATTTCTCCCGAGTAATCACGATAATTTACTAGACGCATTCTCCCGAGTTACACTAGTTGGCTTTGTTTATTACAACTAACTTTAGATTGTACCCAAGGCTACGTTATCCCTAATCCCGCCTTTAAACCCTCGGTTATTGATCCCTCATATACTCTGGGAGTGGTATTGTTCAACACTTACCTAAATATGCACTCTCTACCGAGTTATGCATACTAGATAGGCACAACTAATTGAGGATCCTATCAATTAACTACAACAAGAACGTAGTTGAAACAAATAGAGATTAAACCAAGCAATCTATATTAACATAACAAGAAGTTCATCCTTCAATAGGGTCCATCAAAACCTTAGACTAAATATTTAGCTACTCATACTAGTGTTCATCATAACAATAGTCAAATTCATCACAAATAGTAAAATACAAAAGGAAGAAATAAAGAACTCTATGTTGAAGTCTCCTCCTTGCCTCTTGCTTCTCCTCCCTTGAACTTTGCTATCCAGATCTTGATAATCCTCCTCTGGGCGAACTGGACCTCTTTTAGGTTTTGTGGGATTGCCCCCGAACTTCCAAGTTTACCCCTGAAATTCATTTTTCCGGAGCTGGACTAGCGCGGTCGCGCTAAAGGCCGTGCATATGGCCTACCATTCTGCCTCAAATTCCTGGGCTAGCGCGGTCGCGCTAGTGGGCGCACTAGTTTGGGTTCTCATTTCAGCCCTTCATTCTCTCTTCTTCCCATGTACTCAGCTCCGAGGGCTTCCCTTGCTTCAATCTATATCCAATTATAGTTCTAAGTCCTCATATGCGTAACTCGCTCCTGTAAATCATGAAATTCACAATTAGAGACAATTTACCATCATTTAACTATCCTACAACAGTCAAACCTAGTCAAGCTGGGGAATAAGCAGTCGCCAAATTACATAAATCTAGCCTATTATCAATAGACAAAAGGATGGCCTTGATTACTTTGATACTTACTCGCCAGTAACAAGGATAACATCTATTAGAGTGTTAGTGGCACTAGCGGCCGTGTTTGGTCTTGAAATCCATCAAATGGATGTTAAAACAGCTTTCTTAAATAGAGAATTAGAGAAAGAGATTTACATGGAACAACCTGAGGGTTTTGTGGTTCCTGGTAAAGAAAAAAAAGTGTGCAAATTTGTTAAGTCGCTTTATGGACTTAAACAAGCACCCAAATAATGACATGCAAAATTTGACCAAACAATGTTGGCAAATGGATTTAAAATCAACGAGTGTGACAAATGTGTTTACATTAAAAACACTCGAGGACATGAAGTTATTATTTATTTATATGTTGATGACATGTTGATAATGAGCAAAAATATGGCAGATATAAATGCTACAAAGCGCATGTTGGCTAGCAAATTCGACATGAAAGACTTAGGAGTTACTGATGTGATCTTGGGAATCAGAATTCACAAGACTCCACAAGGTCTAACATTATCACAGTCTCACTACATTGAAAAGGTACTTGACTAGTTCAAGTATTTGGATTTCAAAATTGCCAAGACTCCAATTGACGTGAGTTATGCACTTCAAAAGAATGAAGGTGAAAGTGACTCACAGGTGGACTATGCAAGAGTATTGGGAAGTTTGATGTACATCATGAAATGTACGCGACCAGATATAGCATGCTCTATTAGCAAATTGTGTCAGTTTACAAGTAATCCAAATAAAATACATTGAATGGCAATGAAACGAGTTTTGGGGTATCTGAAACATACCCAAAATTATGCATTGCGTTATAACAAATATCCTTCCATGATCGAGGGATATAGTGATGCAAATTGGATCACCGGATCATCTGAAGTTAAATCCACGAGTGGATATATTTTCACAATTGGGGTGGAGCAGTGTCTTGGAAATCATCCAAACAAACGTGCATCGCTCGTTCTACAATGGAATATGAATCCATAACTTTAGATAAGGTCGGTGAAGAAGCTGAATAGCTCCGAAATTTCTTGGAAGCTATTCCATTTTGGCCCAAATCTTTGGCATCTATTTTTATACATTGTGATAGCCAAACGGCAATAGGTAGGGCAGAGAGCGTTACGTATAACGGAAAATCTCATCATATACGACGGCGACACAATACCGTTAGACAACTACTCTCTAGTGGTATTATCATAATTAACTACGTAAAGTCAAGAGATAACGTGTCGGATCCATTTACAAAAGGCCTATCTAGAGCGGCAGTTGAAAGATCATCAAAGGGAATGGGGTTAAGGCCTAAGACAAGTCATCATGGCGGTAACTCTACCTAGCAGACTGGAGATCCCAAGAGGTAGGTTCAGAGAGATCAAACAAAGTTATGAATGACGGTTCAACATTGTCAAATAACTCAACTCATTCTCGTGATGAAGACAATGTTGAAAAATAAGGTAAAATATTAAGGCTTTTTGATGAGTAATAAAGCTTAAAGCTTTTTAATGATTTGCTAAGTCTGGCAAGATATGATTGTGAGCAAGTGATTTTTGCCCTATATGAATTACTCCCATAAATTCAAAACAAAATAATTTCTTTCAGTGTTTGCAATTTTGTGGATTTTTGTGGCATTGTCTATTAAATGTTTGCATTTTGTTTGTGCATTTTAATTAGTGAAAATAGCAAAAATATCACGCATTGCATTTAGTATTTAATTTTATATTTTTTTAGATTAATTAGTAAATTAGTTTGTTTTATAAAATATGAAAATCACAAAATAAAAAAAAATAGTTTATTTTTGCATTTTAACTCTTTAATTTTGAATTTTTATAGTTTTTCTTTAAATTTTGGATTTAATTAATCATTGTAAATACTATGATGAATGATTAACCTAATTGGGTAGGTTAATTTAGTTTAGAAATTAATTTAGGTGTTATTTTTAATTTAAAAATAAAAAGGATTTGAAATTGAAAAAAAAAAGAAAAGAAATAAAAGAAAATCAAGTTTGAGCTGTTATAATTAAATTTCCCCCAGGCCCAAGTCTTAAACACCCCGCACCCATCCAAAAGTGGCCCAAGCCCGTCCAAAAACCCGGGTCCAACTAGTCCACCCCCCAGTAACCAAAACGACGTCGTTTGATTACCCTTTGATCACGACCGTTGATCTCCTTAATCCAACGGTCCGGAACTGGGTGCCTATTAACATATATATATGTCCAAACGCCCTTACCCCCTTTGTTTCATCTCCCTCACCTCACCCTTCTCTTGAGACCCTTACCTAAAACCCTAACGCCGCCCCGAAATCCCACCGCCTCAGGCCGGCGGCGCCGATCCCAATCAATACCAGATCAACACCCCAGACTCCTCTTCACCTCCCCGTTCCGAATCCTCACTTCTTTTCTTTCGAATCCGTCCGAAACGACTCGAATCTTGATTTAAAAGGGAAACCCTAGCGCCGCCCTTGTTATCTCCGGTGGCGGCGCCATCTCTGTTCAACCCCAAATCTTACCCATGCAACCACAAGCCTTCCCTCAGCCCCAATCCACCACCATTTCTCCTTAAATCCTCACCAAATCGGCCTGTTTTGAATTTGGAAATAAAAAGAAACGAAGTCCGTCAAGCTTTCCAATTTCTTTGAGTGATAGGGCTTGAAGCAGGTATTAATTGTTTGTTTTCGTTGAGAACATACAGTTAATACTTGTTTTGAGTCAAATCGGAGTTGTTCGAAGATTCATCAGTTCTGGTCCGAGATTTTCTTTTAGGTATTTTCCTTTTCTTTGCCTTTTAATATTTAATTTTTATTTCTCTTCTTATCTTCTTCTACTATTTCTTTTATTTTTCTGATTTTTATTTTTTCATCTCTTCAAATCATTCGTGTTTGCATGTTAGTTTTAGAACTTGTTTAATTAGTATTTGTTTTCTATTTTTTTAAGTTTCTTGGGGCCCAGAATTGCACGAGTCTTTAAGACTCTGTAAACGAACTGGTACAGGCCTCTAAGCTTTCAAGCTTGAAATGAGGCTTCGATAAAACCAAAAGCCCAAGAGGGGATCCGATCTGAATTTACAGACCCCTGACATTTGAATTGGGTCAATTTGACCCATGTGTTGTCTGGTCTCTTAAGGTAAAAAAGGCTCATAAGGGGTGATTTAGGAACTTAAGCTGAAGGAATAATCTGTAACTAACTGAGAAAGCTTCCTAGAAGCTGAAAATGGGTTTTACTTGGTCAATAAGTCAGAAAATCAGGGACTAGGTACAAAAAAAAGAAAGTTAAGAAAGGGGTAAAGTGCAAAGCCTAGCTTACATCTGCTGCCCTAGTAACTTGCCTATAAAGGCATTGTTAGTTGCAGCTTAATAGAGATTTTTTTAGAGAAGAGGGGGAAAATTCTGAAAACAACAAAACGGTTGAAACTTTTGCAGAAAACACTATTTCATTGGACTTTGGTACTGAAATCTGAAATCATCTTCTTTCTGAATCGATTTCTTGATTATTTGAACTTAGAAATGGTTTGAGACTTAGTCATTGATATTGGTTTAGAGGTCTGTTGGGTAGAATGTGCATTTGAAACTAAATTCTGGGCTGCAGTAAGGTTTTGAAATTGCTTTGTTGGTTTGCTCTTTGTTACTGGACCTGCTGCTGCTGTCTACTAATTCTTCACTTCTTTTGTTTCTATTTAATTCTCAGGTATGTATTTGAACCATTGAATGGCAAGTGAAGTTGTAAATGTGGTTTTGTGTAGGGGAAACATGGAGTGTTGTTGGAAAATGTTGCTGAGTTTGTTTGTGTTTGAAGATCAGTTTGCATAGACTCATATAAGTTGTTTAGTTCTTATTTATTGTATTTTTAGACTCTATTATAGTGTTGGACAAATGTTTCTTTCCATTTGCTTAGTTTAAATGTTCGAAGTTCCTGATTATACGCGAGGGTGATAGAGAAATCAGTGCAGTAGATACATGTTGTTTCAGCTTTTTCTTTCTTCACTAATATGTTGAGAAAAATGAATCCCTGTTGTTGAGAAGTTTAGTGTTATTTTGAAATTCAAGTAAATCATACGCTAATCTTCTGGATTTTGTTACTGTTAGTATTGGGAAATAGTTTTAATTGAGTTTAAGTACCTGAAGTAGTAGTTAGTTGAATTCATGCTAAAAAGGGGAATTGATCCAGCTTGCTTCAAGAATTGAGCTGTGTACTGATTTACTCATGTTATGCTTTGTAAGCAGGTTTAGTTTAGAGTTTAATGTCTAGGCTCATATCTGTTTATTGGATAGTCCCATAAGATCTTATTCATCATTATGTATGAAACTGAGGTTTAAGTGGATCTGAAATCTCGCGATTGTCTTTCGAATTTAGCTGAAGACTGATTTGAGCATTATTGCCAAATGACTGTTCGTTATTGAAAGCTCCATGGGGTTCATGTAAATGTTTTTGATTTCATGCGCTATATGCATGCCTAAAGACTCAAACTCGAGTCTTATTCTCTTTAGTCTTTAAATCTCAAAAGATTTAGGCCCTCTTTGGGTCCTGAACAAAGAGATTGTCTGAAACGGAACTACCTGGCTCTATCATGTTTGGGCCCGCCCTTTAATTTCCCCACATAAATGCTCTTGATGGCTCAAGCCATTTTCTTTTCAAATAATCGGCCAGTTTCTCTTCAAGGCAATTTTCTTTAAATTAGTTTAAGCATTAGTATTAACAGTAGAGTTCAAAGGCCATTAGTGTTAATTAATTAGATTTCCTTAAATATATCTGGGGCGTGCCATATTAAGTAAGATATAGTTTATGGCTCTAAAAAGTTTAGTTTGGGTTTTCCTTTAAAATCAGAATCGAGGTGTGCCGTGCAAAAATAAAATCTCAAATGCATGACCCTCATTTATCAATTTTAACCTCTTGGAAATCGAGGCGCGCCATTTAGCAAATTCCCATGGCCCTCACAAAGTTAAAACGCATAGTTGCTTTAGGCGCGTAGTTTAATAACATTACCTTCCTAAACGCGGGTGTGCATTTCATGTGACCCAACTCTAAATCTCACAACGTTGAATAAGATGTGTTTCGGATTGCGGGTGCATTTCATGTGGCGCGATCCAAAGACATGTTTCATATGACGTTAAATCTTCTTTAAAAATAATTAAACGCGGTTTAATAAGTTAAAATGTACCCTAGGCTAAAACATGTATTAAAATCAGATAATAGGCCAAATATAACAGTTGAGCGACGTGCTAGAACCACGGAATCTGGGAATGCCTAACACCTTCTCCCGGGTTAACATAATTCCTTACCCGAATTTCTGTGTTCGCAGACTGTAATACAAAATCAATATTTCCTCGATTCGGGATTTGAACCGGTGACTCGGGACACCATAAATTATCCCAAGTGGCGACTTTGAATATTTAATTGCAATAATCTCATTTTGATTGTCTTTTAATTGGAAAAACACCCTTATACCCTTCTCGGGGTGTAGTAAAAGGAGGTGTGACAACTCTGGCGATTCTACTGGGGGTCGAACCCAGAATCTCTAGTTCAGGGTTCAAGAATTCGAGCTTAGAATAATTGTTATAGTTGGCTTTATCCATTATCTGATTTTGTTACATGATTTGGGCCTAATGTGCTAATTGATTGTTTTTACCTCTTTAATATTCCGTGTACTGTATATAAACTGTTGCAAAATCCCTCTTCTCTCTGATTCTTCTAAATAATGAAGAAGTGTGCACTTTGTGTGATTTCTTTTCTGTTAGAGTTATATTCCAAATTTAGAACGAGGTTCGAACAAGTTGCAAAGTCGGTGAAGCTTCTGTATTCCCGGTACACTGCCCCCCCTCGACTCGAGTTGTCCGCTCGGGTAAGCCAGGTCTAGAACAAATAAACCCAGGTTTTTAAACCTAGTATAACAATATCTCATGTCGGATCCCTAGTAAGAACGTTTGTTTGCATCATGTGCATTTTGACTTTGGAGACTCAACACAGGGGTTGGGTCTGTCTAGGACAGGTGCACCCGAAATAAAAAGACCATCCTGATGCATCTTACTTGCTACTTGTGCATTTATTTGCTTCGAATTTGCATGCTGACCGACTTTTGAATAAAAGGAGAGAATTTGGAAAAGAAAATAGCAGTGTGAGGTAATTACCTGTATTGAAAACTAATGTCCCTAAAATATACTGAAACTCTGCCGAAATTTTGAACAAAAGAGGGGAATTTTGTGGTTTTTAAAGAAAAAATAAAAAAAGATATATCTTTGTGTTTTTGGAAAAAGAAAAAAAGAAGTTGGGTTTATTTTCTTAAAAAACATTTCCCGAACTACGCCAGTTTGATTCTCACAGGGTGTGAGATACGTAGGCAACCTTCATTGGGTCCAACTTCCGTTTTGCAAAAATAGCCCAAAAGAACAAAAATTTTACTTTAACTTGGAAATAATTAGGGTGATGTCACTCTTGTCAGAAATAGCCGAATGTCCCTAAAAGGGCGCTGGAAGGCTATTTTTGCAAGAACAACCACCTTTAGTCACTTTTAAAGGTTTTGGTTGGTTAGCCGACACAACCTTAAAATCTTCGTTTTCGAAGTGCTGAAAGGCCGTATTGGCAAGGACGGATATTTTGTGAAAATTTTGAAAAAAAATGGTCATTTCTCTTAAGTCAAAATGAGTCATAGTTTGCTTTTAATAAAAATCACCTTAATAAATGTGCAGGATGAGCACAATTCAAAATAAACCTTTCTCAGTTCGTGAAGAGATCCCTTTGGAGCTACATATGTGGTGGCATGATTTGGAGGAAGATAGCAGAAAGGTTGTGACAAAAGCGTTGGGTGGTCTTATTGGGCTCTTGAAGGTTAAGCCAAGAAAAGACGTGATAGAGGTCTTGATACCATTTTGGGACCCAACACATAATGTATTTCACTTTGCTGATTTCGAGTTAACTCCTACACTGGAAGAGATAGCAGGCTATGCCGGTATCGAAGGGAATCTTAGAAGTCAATACCCGGTGGCACCGAGAACAGTAACCCCTTACAAATTGTTGGACTTGTTAAGCATCAGTCGTGACATCCGAGACGGAAATTTGGCCAAAGGATTTTGTACCTTCTACTTTCTGTATCGACGTTACGGGAATCCTCATGGCTTCGAAACGCTAGATACCAGTCTTACTCACGCGGGAAACCAAGGCAAGTGGGAAGCTCAGAGAGGATTAGCTTTCACAATGGCGTTCCTGGGTATTTTGGTTTGCCCTAGAAAAGACGAGAACATGGAGTTGAGACTTGTAGGGATAGCTGACTTTATGATGAAAAAAGCAAATGGGATTATAGTGCCACTGATCTTGGCAGAAATTTACCGAGCTCTGACCCATTGTCGAGAAGGAGGGAAGTTCTTCAAAGGGTGCAATATGTTGTTACAACTATGGAAGGAGGAACACCTTTGCCACCGTCCCGAATACTTGAATTGTGGTATGACTGGCCTTGAATGCATCGAAAAACATGAAAAGCGGGTAGAGGGTTATGAGTTACCGGATGGCACAGAAGCATGGCATGCTCATTTGAGATCTCTAACTGCAAACAAAATCGAATGGACGATCGGGTAGCTCTCGATCAGTGAAGTAATCTATATGTCGGCTGAGGCGTGTTTTTTGCTGTTGATGGGTCTTCGAAGTATCCAGCCTTACGCTCCGCACTGAGTCCTACGTCAGTTAGGCCGATATCAGACCATCCCACACGATGAAGATTTGAGTTGGCATGTCATTGAGTTAGAGCCAAAAGCTGCCTTCCCGGAAGAAAAAGTGCGTTGGATTTGGCATCAGTGCAGATTTTTAGGGCCTAATACTCAAGTACGAGATCTATCTAGAGGCGAGGTGGAGCCTAGTTATACTGCTTGGTATGGTAAAAGATCCCGAGTTCAACATGAGCCCGAAGGGCCTGCAAAGAGATCTCATGTCCGACAGTTCACTGACGGAGCACAAGTGCAATGGGACTGGTTGACCAAAGAAAACGAGTACAGGGCTACCATAAGCAAATTGGAAAAACAAGTCAGGGACCTTCAGTTTGAAAATAGCTTGCAAGCCGCGGTAGACGAATGAGAAAAGAAAAAGATAGCTAAAGAAAATGAGGCCCTTCGAGCTCAAATTCAGAAAATGAAAATATCGGCAGAAAACCCCGCCCAAAGTGACAAAGATGAAAAACTCATAAATAACCTGAGGTAGAAAGTGAATGACTATAGTTTTGATTTGAACAAAGCAGAAAGTGACCTAGCCGGGGCTCGAAAGCAATTGGCTAAAAACACAGATGAACGAGCACGCCTGGTTAAGCAATTAAAAGAAAAGTATGACAATGAGGTCGCAGGATTAAAAAAAAGGGTCATCGTCACGGAAAACAAAATGACCAAACAGGCGAAAGACTTTAAGGTTGAAATGGAACATTGTTATACAGCATTGGCACAATTAGAAACAGATTTGCAACAACTTCAGGAGCAGAATCATGTGGACGAGCAAACTTTGGATGCCAGGGCCCAGCAGATCGGGCGTTTGTTACAAGAAAAGGGGTCATAAGAGAGAGAATTAGAGACATCGCCGATTACATTGTTGTGAAATGCCAAGCCTGTGAGGATATGACTCGCACCACCTTCTTCACGGCAATGATGACATTTGTTAAACAGATAATGAGTGACTTGGACCGACTTCAAAGGGATCTTGCATATAGGCCCGCGGCGAGACCGAATGATGTCCCGCGGGCACCAGGAGCATTGATGTATTCATGATTTTTCATTTGAGTCTGTATTTCCTTTTCCGTTAGAGTTTGTCAGTTATGTTGAATCCGTATTTTCTTTCTGCTGGAGTTTGTCAATTGTTTTCGAGTCTGTATTTTCTTGTGTTGGAGTATGATAGTTTATTTTTGGAGTCTATATTTTGTCTTTTCATCAGCGTCTGTTAGCTTCTCTTCGAGTCTGTTAAGTCTTTGTAATCAAAGCATTTGCTTTTATGAAAAATTGAAAATCCCAAAAATGTTTTATTATTTACTTTCACACTTATCTCCAAGAACTACGATCGGTCTGATTTATGCAGGGTCATGATACGTAGGCAATCTCCATAGGATTCGATCATAACCAAAAGAAAAAAAGAGAAGAAGAAGAAAAACGAAAAGAGAGAGGAAAAACAAGAGAGAAAAAGAAAAGAAAAGAGAGAAGAATAAGAAAATCAAGAGAAAGAAGCAAAACAAGAGGGAAATGAGAGGATAAAAACAAAGGTAAAGCAAGGGCAAGAGTGAAAACACGAAAAGAAAAAAAAGAGAGAAAAGAAAAGCCGGGATGACGCAAGCATCCGATCAAATGCATAATAGAAACGGTTAACTGCTTAGGTGCATTCATTCCCCAAATGTGCGGTTACCAATCTGTTAAAGCACTAATCGCTAACAAGGTTGTTGATGATATATTGAGTCCAGACAGGTGGTTAGTTGATTGGCATTCTGGCAACTCACTCCTACAACACCCGATCAAAAGACAAGCTGAACATGGCCAACCAAGAACCGGAGACAAGTATTGTTGATCCGTCAAAAGAGGCGGAAGAATTGGATGTTAATGCGATGAAGGAAGAAATGTATAAGTTAAAGCAGCAAATGGCGGAAATGTACCAGGCCTGGGCAAAAGGTCATCCACCACCAGTTTATCCCGCTAACCATGCGTATATCCTACCATCGGCCCAACCTTAGGAGCCTCTCACTGTGAACTCATCTCCAGCCTTTCCCCTCTACCAACAATGCTATGGCACCACTTCCCACACTTCTCAAGCTCCACCACCCAAACAAGTCACATACCCTCCTCCACTAGTTACTCTCATTTTTGTGGCACCTCCACCTGCTGTATTACACCGATCTTCCAATGAGCCTCTGTTCCAAACTCATGACAAACAATATTATCCCCCTGAACCCACCTTTAAAGTTCCGGAACCATATTCTTCCACCCCTCAACCCGATATCCTGGCAGAGACCGAGAAGCCACCCAAAAATCCCGAACATGAGGAGATGATCAGAAAGGTCAAAAGCCTAGAACAATCATTTAGAGATATGAGGGGGTTGGGAGGTCAAGTAAGTGTGGCCTATAAAGGTTTATGTCTGTTCCCAGATGTTCAGTTACCAACAGGGTTCAAAATGCCCAAGTTTGATCTGTACGACGGGCATGGTGACCCAGTAGCACACCTAAGAGGAGTTTGTAGCAAGATGAGAAGAGCAGGCGGAAGAGATAAATTGCTGATGACATATTTCAGCCAAAGTCTGAGTGGATCGGCATTAGAATGGTATACCAGACAAGATCACAGCAGGTGGTACACATGGGACGATTTGACCCAAGCCTTTGCCTGCCATTTTCAGTACAATCTTGAAATTATCCCAGACCGTCTGTCATTAACAAAGATTGAAAAAAAGCCCGGTGAGAGTTTCAGGGAATATGGATTCCATTGGAGAGAGCAAGCAACGAGGGTTGACCCTCCGATGAAAGAAAGTGAGATG
Organism: Nicotiana sylvestris; assembly: GCF_000393655.2. Lineage (NCBI taxonomy): Eukaryota > Viridiplantae > Streptophyta > Magnoliopsida > Solanales > Solanaceae > Nicotiana > Nicotiana sylvestris. Next base: position 152,524,944 of record NC_091067.1, read on the forward strand.
GTTGATTATTTCTTGCAGGCTTTGGAGCCCACTTATTTTGGTCATTTGGTGTCAGCAGAGGGCAAGTCCTTCAACGAGGATGTAAAAATGGGAGACATGGTTGAGGAGGGACTCAAGTCCAACAAGATAATGAGTTATTCAGCAATCAAAGCGACCACCCAGGCCACTCAAAACGGTACTGGAGGTGTACTTGGGAAAAAGAAGAAAGAGGATATTGCGACAGTCGAGTAGGGAGCTTGGGTCGGGTCTAGGGGCCCTTCACATTACTACAACCAGCCTCGACCCTATCCCCAAACTTACCCCCACACTCCATATAGCCCACCACAACACTACTACCCACCACCAGATTTCCATTTTTCCGTCCATCACGCACAAACCTATACCCAACCTCCCGCTCATGTACAATGGCGTATGCGAGCTCCACAAAACACATACCCAGCTCCACAAAATACCTATCCACCCCCAAGAGCCTACAAAAATTCCCCTGGAACAGGTTTTCGGCTAAATCAAGCCTTCAAGAATGAGAGATTGCAAAAGCAGAAGACTTTCACTCCATTGGGAGAATCATATACCAATCTATTCCACAGACTGAGACAGTTGGGTATGTTGAATCCAATCGAGGCTAAATTGCCAAATCCCCATCCCAGAAATCTTGACCGCTCGGTAAGTTGTGAGTATTGTTCAGGGGCCCCGGGTCATGACACAGAGAAATGCTAGAAATTGAAAACAGCTATTCAAGAGCTCATTGATACTAATCGGATTGAGGTCCAAACTCCGGAGGCACCCAATATCAACCAGAACCCGTTGCCGACCCATCATGAGACAAATATGATTGAGATAATGCATAAAGGAGGGGAACCTAAAAAGCCTTCGCAAACTATCATGATGATTCGGGCTAGTGCAGCCAAGCCGTTTGAAAAGTCAACAAGTGAGGAGTCTGTGATCAAGTTGAACGGGGCAAATAATGAATCATCTGTGGGGGTCAAGAAGAGGTCCTCAATAACGTTGCAGGAAAACATGAAAGAGCGAAAGTGGTTGTGCCGGGAGTGACAAACAAGCCTGTGGTAATTGTGAAGGGTGCCCGCACAGATCCTGTCATTATCAGATCGGTAACTCAATTACCGATAGTCAATAGCAAGGCAGTCCCATGGAATTATGAACAAGTGACAGTGACTTACAAAGGGAAAGAGGTTAAAGAAGAAGTGTGTGAGACCCATGGTTTGACTCGATCGGGGAGATGCTTTGCCCCCGAAGAGTTAAGAAAAGCTAAGATCTCCAAAGATAACCTCGTGTGGGTGAAGAAAACCGTGACCGAAGAAGAAACAAAGGAATTTTTGAGAAAGATGAAAGTGCAAGACTACTCCATTTGGAGCAGTTAAGGAAAACACCGGCTCAGATCTCATTATTGTCATTATTGATCCATTCAGACGAGCACCGTCGGGCTTTGATGAAGATCTTGAATGAGGCCCACGTTCCTGACAAAATCTCAGTAAACCACCTGGAAAAGATAGCTAACAAGATATTTGAGGTAAACAGAGTCACTTTTTCTGATGATGAGTTGCCCGTGGAGGGTACTAAGCACACTAGAGCCCTCTATCTAACTTGAAATGCGAAGATTCCATGGTTACTCGGGTACTGGTTGACAATGGGTCTAGTGCGAACATTTGCCCCCTCTCCACTCTGAACAAGTTGAAGGTGGATGATGAAAGAATTCACAAGAACAATATTTGCGTTCGGGGATTCAACGGTGGAGGGAAAGATTCAGTCGGTGATATAATACTAGAGCTAACCGTAGGGCCCGTTGAGTTCACTATGGAATTTCAAGTGTTGGATGTGGCAGTCTCTTATAACCTTTTGCTGGGGCGCCCCTGGATTCATGCTGCTAAAGCGGTCCCGTCTACTCTATATCAAATGGTCAAGTTTGAATAGGATAGACAGGAAATTGTTGTGCACGGCGAAGATAATTCGTGTGTTCCCAGTGATGCCATTGTTCTGTTCATAGAATTTGAAGACGACAAGGGGCCATGGGTTTATCAAGTTTTTGACACGGTATCAGTAGAGAGAATTCCAGAAGGGAGGTGCGTTCCAACTCCGAGGGTAGCTGCTGCATCAATTGTGGTAGCCGTGGAAATGTTGAAAAATGGTTTTGTACCGGACAAGGGTTTGGGTGCATCTCTGCAAGGTATCGTACAACCGGTTTCTCTTCCTAAAAACTTGGATACATTTGGTCTGGGGTTCAAGCCCACAGTTGCAGACGTGAGAAAAGCCAGAAAAATGAAACAGAGAGCATGGGCCTTTTCAAAGCCAGTCCTGCGTCTTTCCAGATCATTTGTCAGGCTTGGTACCAGAAAGCGACCAGTGACGACGGTTCCCAGTTCGGTGGTTGATATGGATGGAGATCTGGTGGAAACGTTCGAGAGGATATTCAACGAAGAGAACGTGGTGGAAGCTGGAGAGGGTTCTAGCAAGGTGGATATGCAACTTATTGGGATTAACAATTGGGAAGCTACTCCTCTCCCCACCAGGAAGGAGTTTTAGTAGTTTGCTTTGATTTTCTTTCAGTTTATCTGGATTATTCCAGGGTTGTAATTCAGATTTTATGTCCCGTCCGTTTGGATGTATAAACCTTGTTATCTTTAATTTCAAGGAAATGCAATTTCCCTTTTCTTCCCTCCTGATAGTTTTATTTTTGTCTTTCTTTTCTTCCTTGTACATTTTTTTTATGTTGGTTTCAATGATCTGACATGCATGAGGAATCTTCGGCCCAGTCTTAAAAGCCAATCTAATTCTGAAATAGTAATTCAAGAAATAGAATGTGATGTTGAATTGGAATATGACGAGGATGAAGCCTTTGAAAAGATTAGTAAAGAATTAAGCTATTTTGAAGAAAAACCCAAGCCTAACCTGAGTGATATAGAAGCAGTCAATTTAGGGGACCAAGATAATGTCCGGAAAACTAAAATAAGTGTCCATATCGAACCACAACTCAAAGAGGAGATAATTAAAGCACTATTCGAGTATAAAGATGTTTTTCATGGTCCTGTGACGATATGCCAGGTCTAAGCACTGACTTGGTGGTTCACAAACTGCCCACTGACCAGGCATTTCCCCCTGTCAAGTAGAAGCTGAGGAAACTTAAAACTGATATGAGTGTGAAGATTAAGGAAGAGGTCACCAAACAGTTTGAGGCCAAGGTTATTCGGGTCACCCGATATCCCACCTGGTTAGCTAATGTTGTACCTGTGCTGAAGAAGGATGGCAAGACTAGGGTGCGTGTTGATTATCGAGATCTCAACAAGGCAAGTCCCAAGGATAACTTCCCATTGCCTAACATCCATATATTAATTGATAATTGTGCCAAACACAAGATTGGTTCTTTTATGGATTGTTATGCGGGCTACCATCAGATCTTAATGGATGAGGAGGACGCAAAAAAGACGACATTCATCACGCCATGAGGAATGTACTGTTATCGGGTCATGTCGTTCGGTCTGAAAAATGCTGGGGCAACCTATATAAGGGCAATGACGACCATATTCCATGACATAATACACATGTAGATCGAGGTTTATGTGGATGATGTGATTGTAAAGTTTAGAAAGCAGTCTGACCATGTCAGAGATCTGAGAAAGTTCTTCCAAAGACTTTGCAAGTACAATCTCAAACTCAATCCTGCAAAATGCGCGTTTGGTGTTCCGTCTGGAAAGTTGTTGGGATTCATAGTCAGCCGCTGAGGTATTGAATTAGGCATGTCAAAGATCAAAGCTATCCAAGAGTTGCCACCCCCAAAGAACAAGACTGAGGTGATGAGTCTATTGGGGAGATTGAATTACATCAGCAGGTTTATTGCTCAACTCACGACAACTTGTGAGCCCATCTTCAAACTGTTAAAGAAAGATGTTGCGGTTAAGTGGACATATGAATGTCAAGAAGCATTTGATAAGATAAAGGGGTACTTGTCAAACCCACCTGTGTTGGTCCCGCCAGAACCAGGGAGACCTTTGATTCTGTATTTGACGGTCTTGGACAATTCATTTGGATATGTGTTGGGGCAGCATGACATCACTAGCAGGAAGGAGCAGACAATCTATTATCTCAGAAAGAAGTTCACATCTTACGAGGTTAAGTACACTCATCTTGAGAGGACGTGTTGTGCCCTAACTTGGGTAGCCCAGAAGCTGAAACATTATTTTTCATCTTATACTACTTACCTCATCTCTTGCTTGGATCCGTTGAAGTATATCTTCCAGAAGCCTATGCCCACGGGAAGGCTCACAAAGTGGAAGATTTTGTTCACAGAATTTGACATTGTCTATGTGACTCAGACTGCAATGAAAGCACAAGCGTTGGCCGACCATTTGGTTGAGAATACTGTAGATGAAGAATACGAACCTTTGAAGACTTACTTCCCTGATAAAGATGTAATGCACATTGATGAGTTGGAACAGATTGAAAGGCCAAGATGGAAACTTTTCTTTGATGGGGCTGCTAACATGAAAGGCGTTGGGATAGAAGCGGTACTTGTTTTTGAAACAGGGCATCACTACCTTGTTACGGCTCAGCTTCGGTTCTACTATACTAACAACATGGCTGAGTACAAGGCATGCATTTTGGGTTTGAGGATGGATGTGGATATGGGTGTCGAGGAAGTCTTGGTCTTGGGTGACTCAGACCTTCAGGTGCACCAGATTCAGGGAGAGTGGGAAACACGGGATTTAAAACTCATACCGTATCGACAATGTTTACATGATCTTTGTCAGCGATTCCAATCAATAGAGTTCAGGCATATTCCGAGGATCATAATGAGGTCGCTGATGCCTTGACTACCCTGACATCAATGTTACATCATCCGGATAAGGCTTATGTTGACCCGTTGCACATTCAGATCCATGACCAGCATGCTTATTGTAGTGTGGTGGAAGAAGAACTTGACGGTGAGCCTTGGTTTCATGATATCAAGGAATATATTAGGATGAGGGTGTATCCAATACAAGCCACATGCGATCAAAAGAGAACAATTAGGCGATTGGCAAGCGACTTTTTCTTCAATGGAGGGGTTTTGTACAAAAGGACTCCAAATCTTGGATTGCTGAGATGCATAGATGCTAGGCAAGCCACAACTATTATGACTGAAGTACATTCTGGAGTCTATGGACCGCACATGAGTGGGTATGTGCTGGCAAAGAAGATTCTCCGGGCAGGTTATTATTGGCTCACTATAGAGCGAGATTGTATCAGTTTCGTGCGTAAATGTCATCAGTGCCAAATGCATGGAGATTTGATTCATTCTCCATCATCTGAATTACACACGATGTCTACACTGTGGCCTTTTGTTGCGTAGGTCATGGATGTCATTGGGCCAATTGAGCCATCATCATCGAATGTGCACAGGTTCATTCTAGTGGCCATAGATTATTTCACCAAGTGGGTTGAGGCTAAAACATTCAAGTCTGTAACCAAGAAGGCGGTGGTTGATTTTATGCACTCGAATATCATTTGCCAGTTCGGGATACCGAAGATAATCATCACAGATAACTGTGCTAATCTCAACAGTCATTTGATGAAAGAGGTATGCCAACAGTTTAAGATTACGCACTGCAATTCCATCCCATATCGCCCCAAGGCGAATAGAGCAGTTGAGGCAGCTAATAAGAACATAAAGAAGATACTTCAAAAAATGGTGGAGGGTTCTAGGCAGTGGCATGAAAAGCTGTCGTTTGCATTAGTAGGTTATCGCACTACTGTCCGTACTTCAGTAGGGGCGACTCCTTATTTGTTGGTGTATGGCACCGAAGTAGTAATACCCGCAGAAGTGGAAATTCCATCCCTTCGAATTGTCGCGGAGGCTGAGATCGATGATGATAAGTGGGTCAAAACTCGCTTGGAACAATTGAGTTTGATCGACGAGAAAAGATTGGCAGCAGCGTGTCATGGCCAACTATATCAACAAAGAATGGTAAGAGCATATAATAAGAAGGTGCGTCCATGGAAGTTTGAAGTAGGTCAGCAAGTGTTAAGATGTATCCTTCCACATCAGGTTGAAGCAAAAGGCAAGTTTGCCCCAAACTGGCAGGGGCCGTTCGTTGTAACTAGAGTGTTGTCCAATGGGTGCATTGTATTTGACAGATGTAGAAGGCAAATGTGTAGAAATGACTATCAACTCTGATGTAGTCAAGAGATACTATGTATGATTCTTTTTGGTTAATTTATATTTGTTTGTACTTGGCATATCTTTGAAGATGTGGAATGGCGAAGGCATTTTGTTCTGCTATCTAAAATACTTTATCCTTTGTTACCCTCTTTGAGCCTTATTTATTTTCTTTCATACCCCTCTTTCGGAATCAGCAGCGAATATCAGAAACGCAAGTGCAAAATGTAAGTAAAGGACAAAGAAAAAATAAGAAGAAAGAAAAGAATGAAAAGAGAAAGAAAAGAATGAAGAGAGAAAGAAAAGAATGAAAAGAAAAAGAAAAAAAAGAAAAAGAGAGGAAAAAAAACAACAAAAGAAAAAACAAAAAGAAGAAAAGAAGAGAAAGAAAAAGAAAAGAAAAATCACAACAAACAAAGTAAATTCCTATGACATGAACTACGCTCGACCTGATTCCTTTTAAGGATACGTAGGCAGCCTCACGGTTCGGTCCCATCAAAATAAAAATTCAAAAGTCCCCAAACAGGAAACTGAGACAAAAGTTGTGCTTGTTGTAAGAAATCTGATTCCGAAAGTTGTAATTTTTGAACCCATTTGAATTGTTTTGAGCCTTCTATACCATTTCTTTCTAATTCCATCCAAAAACCCACATTATGGTCCAAAGAAAGACCTTCCGATCAGTCTTTGAGAAATGCCAAGTCGAGCAGGTAGAGGTGATTCATATCAGGGGCAACACTCTGGTCCAAACAGGAAAAAGAAATAAAAAATGAGAGAGTCTTATTGGTGAAAACCCTCATGGGCACCATAAGGCGATGAGAGCTGAAAGAAATAAAAAATGAGAGAGTCTTATTGGTGAAACCCTTCATGGGCACCGTAAGGCGACGAGAGTTGAGAGAGATAAAAATGAGAGAGTCTTATTGATGAAAACCTTCATGGGCACCGTAAGGCGACGGGAGCAGAGAGAGATAAAAATGAGAGAGTCTTATTGGTGAAAACCCTCACGAGAACCTTGAGGCGAAAGTGAGTTGACAGATGAACGAATGAGGGAAGTATGCTGGTGAAAATCTTTCAAGGCACCGCAGGATGAACAAGGTCAGGATTTGGGTGAAGAAATCAGGTTATGAAAATTTCGGGGCAACAAAGTATGGCAACTGAAAGTTGATTGGTTGGAAAAATTGGGCCGATTAATCCGAAATGCATGTCATGATCATTGGTGCCAGCTGCTCCACTCAGATAAGTGTCTTTTCTTTTTCCTATTCAGATAGTCTTCCAGTTCTGGATTTTCTTATTATTAAATTTGAAAGTCATTGAATTTCATTTCTTTTGGGTTTATTTCTCTAAGATGTTCCCAATGTCAGTTCTGTTTAAGCAAATAAGAAGGAATTTCAAAGCTCACTACCAGCTTCAAGATTGCAAGCACAATGTGGCCAGAGCATACCAAAGATAGCATGATGTAAAGTGGGATAAAGTGCCAGCAAAAGTTCCATCGACAAAATGATTTAGTAATTTCATGGAAGATGCAGGGGTTCAGTTAAAGGGGTCAGAGGTGTAAAACAACGGTTCAGGTATAGAACACGCGGTTCATCCAAAATCATGGGGGTTTGAAAGTTAGTCGGAAAGTCAAGCGGTTCAGGGCCAGTTCGGGGAAGCCAGTCAAAACAAAACAATGCAACGGAGAGACCTTCAGCAAGAATGCCATCAACTAACCACCACATTTTAAACTGACAAAATTTTTATTTTGATTAAAATAGGGGCAGAAAATTTTGGTTGTTTCGGAGAAACCCTCCGTAGAGAAAGGCAGTCACCAAACATGTTTGATTTTTGATTTTCAGGACCCTCCTGGAAAATGGGACCTAGTGTAAAGTTCAGAAATAGCGTAATCTAGCATAAATGTATCCCAAAGGAATATAAGTTGGTTTAGAAGTTTGCATGTTCGAGATAAGATTCAATTAGGAGGTTCCAGGACCCTCCTGAATAATGGGACTTAGCTTTAAGATTCCAATTAGATAACAACATTTAGCGTAAGTTCTGCTATAGGGTAGTATAATTCAGCTATAAAAGTTGTCACTCTTAAGATAAGACTGGATGTTTGACTTTCAGGACCCCCTTGGATAATGAGATGTAGTTTTAAGACCTTCTTAAATAAAAAGATTTAGCAGGAGTCACACCTTTAGAAGATATAATTTAGATTTTTAAGGCCATCATTTGGCTAGGCGTTTTCAGGACCCTCCTGGATAATGGGACCTAGCTTTCAAATTCTTAGTAATACTTGATAACATGATGTAGTTTACACTCACATCTGTGCCCAGCCACCAAACTGAGGCAGAAAATTTTCTTTGTTTTGTCTATTTCGTTGAAGTCAGGAGCCCGCCTGGAGAGCAGGGAACACATTTCAAGTCATGCAGTCAGAAGCCGCCTGGAGAGCAGGGAATACATTTCAAGTCATGCAGTCAGGAGCCCGCCTAGAGAGCAGGGAATACATTTCAAGTCATGCAGTCAGGAGCCCGTCTGGAGAGCAGGGAATACATTTCAAGTTATGCAGTCAGGAGCCCGCTTGGAGAGCAGGGAATATATTCAAGTTTAGCATACAGGAGCCCACCTGAAGCGCAGAGAATACATTTCAAGTTAGTAGTCCGGAGCCCGCCTGAAGAGCAGGGAATACATTTCAAGTCAGCAATCAGGAGCCTACCTGGAGAATAGGGAGTACAATTCAAGTTTTAGCTTTCAAGTTCTTATTGATATTTGGCAATGTGGTCCGTTTTGCACTTACATGTGTGCCCAACTACCAAACTGGGGCATAAAATTTTCTTTGTTTTTGTCTATTTCATTGAAGTCAGGAGCCCCCTGGAGACCAGGGAATACATTTCAAGTTCGGCAATCAGGAGCTCGCCTGGAGAGCAGGGAATACATTCAGGTTCAGCAGTCAGGCGTCCACCTGGAGAAAAGAAAAAACATCTCAAAGTGTAGTTGGCAGTCAGGCATCCACCTGGAAAAATGGAAAACATCTCAGATTACAATTCAAGGCGGCAACAAAAGGATTCCACCGGGAGAATACAAGTCAACAAGGCAACAAGAACCACGAGAGCAAGTTTGAATATATAGATAGGATTTTATAATGCATAGATCATAGTTTAGTCTAGCTTCTTTTTATTTTATCATGGTGTAATAAGGGATGCAGTAAGCAGTAGCAGCAGCAGCATCAATAGTGAAATCACAGCTTCATGGTAGTCACAGCTATCGAAACTTTCTGAACTACACTGACCTGATTCCTTTTTAGCCAAGGATATATAAGCAACCTCGTAAGCAGGGTGCGGTCAAATCTTTCAAAAATGCTTCCCACGGAGTATTCAAACGGGCAAAAATCGCTCGTATCCGCTCACTTTATCTTTGCACGAAAACTCTTCGTGTTTTCGGGCAAAGAGGGGCAGCTGTGAGCACGTGATTTTTGCCCTATATGAATTACTCCCATAAATTCAAAATAAAATAATTCATTTCCGTGTTTGCAATTTTGTGGATTTTCGTGGCATTGTCTGTTAATTGTTTGCATTTTGTTTGTGCATTTTAATTAGTAAAAATAGCAAAAAATATCACGTATTGCATTTAGGATTTAATTTTACAATTTTTTTAGATTAATTAGTAAATTAGTTTGTTTTATAAAATATGAAAATCACAAAAGAAAAAAAATAGTTTATTTTTGCATTTTAACTCTTTAATTTTGAAATTTTATAGTTTTTCTTTAAATTTAGGATTTAATTAATTATTGTAAATACTATGATGGATGATTAACCTAATTAGGTAGGTTAATTTAGTTTAGAAATTAATTTAGGTGTTATTTTTAATTTGAAAAGAAAAAGAATTTGAAATTGAAAAAGAAAAAGAAAAGAAATAAAAGAAAATCAAGTTAGGCTGTTATAATTAAATTTCCCCCAGGCCCAAGTCTTAAACACCCTTTACCCGTCCAAAAGTGGCCCAAACCCGTCTCAAAACCCGGGTCTAACCGGTCCACCCCCCAGTAACCAAAACGACATCGTTTGATTGCCCTTTGATCAAGGCCGTTGGATCTCCTTAATCCAACGGTCCGGAACTGGGTGCATATTAATATATATATGTCCAAACGCCCTTACCCCCCTCGTTTCATCTCCCTCACCTCACCCTTCTCCTGATACCCTTACCCAAAACCCTAACGCCGCCCCGAAATCCCACCGCCTCAGGCCGGCGGCGCCGGTCCCAATCAACACCAGATCAACACCCCAGACTCCTCTTCACCTCCCCGTTCTGAATCCTCACTTTTTTTCTTTCGAATCCGTCCGGAACGCCTCGAATCTTGATTTAAAAGGGAATCCCTAGCGCCACCCTTGTTCTCTCCAGTGGCAGCGCCATCTCTATTCAACCCCAAATCTCACCCATGCAACCACCAGCCTTCCCTCAGCCCCAATCCACCACCATTTCTCCTTAAATACTCACCAAATCGGCCTGTTTTTGAATCTGGAAACAAAAAGAAAAGAAGTCCGTCAAGCTTTCCAATATCTTTGAGTGATAGGGCTTGAAGCGGGTATTAATTATTTGTTTTCGTTGAGAACATACAGTTAATACTTGTTTTGAGTCAAATCAGAGTTGTTCGAAGATTCATCAGTTCTGGTCCGAGATTTTCTTTTAGGTATTTTCCTTTTCTTTGCCTTTTGATATTTAATTTTTGTTTCTCTTCTCATCTTCTTCTACTCTTTCTTTTATTTTTCTGATTTTTATTTTTTCATCTCTTCAAATCATCCGTGTTTGCATGTTAGTTTAAAAACTTGTTTAATTAGTATTTGTTTTCTATTTTTTAAAGTTTCTTTGGGCCTAGAATTGCACGAGTCTTTAAGACTATGTAAACGAACTGGTAAAGGCCTCTGAGCTTAGCTCGAAATAAGGCTTCGATAAAACCAAAAGCCCAAGAGGGGATCCGATCTGAATTTACAGACCCCTGACATTTGAATTGGGTCAATTTGACCCATGTGCTGTCTGGTCTCTTAAGGTAAAAACAGGGCTCATAAGGGGTGATTTAGGAACTTAAGCTGAAGGAATAATCTGTAACTAACTGAGGAAGTTTCCTAGAAGCTGAAAATGGGTTTTACTTGGTCAATAAGTCAGAAAATCAGGGACTAGGTAGCAAAAAAAAGGAAATTAAGAAAGGGGTAAAGTGCTAAGCCTAGCTTACATTTGTTGCCCTAGTAACTTGCCTATAAAGGCATTGTTACTTGCAGCTTAATAGAGATTTTTTTTAGAGAATAGGGAAAAAATTCTGAAAACAAAAAAATGGCTGAAACTTTTGGAGAAAACACTGTTTCATTGGACTTTAGTACTGAAATTTGAAATTGTTACAACCCATATCCACATGTGTTAGTTCATGCCATATATTAGTTAACATAAATCCAAGAAGGAATTATCTTTGAGATGATAAGAAGTCAATCCTATTGGTCTTAAGTGATACAAGAGTGTATAAGGGTGATTAACCAGTATTAGAAGTTAAACGAATCAAGGATGTTGTAACTCGAATTTTCAGGTAATCTAGCGGTGCTTAATACACTCAAGAGGTCATTTATGAAGGTATTTTAATCATATAATATCCGTATCATAAGTCTTGAAGTCAAACGAGTTATGAAACAAAAGTCGACAAAAGTTGTCGCAACTTAGGTTCATAATTTTACTTAAACATTAGGTCAAATGTTTCTAATCTTTTCTCATAATTTACAAGGAATTACGGGGTGATATACCAACCAAATTAAATATCTATGAGTCTAGTTTCCAACTCATTAAACCGTTCATCGATACGATCTTGGAGTAGAGAGATATTCGCGTTTTCGCGAGACTGCGCCAAGCACCTCTCTATGGGGCCCACTAAGTCGGTTTAAGATATTTGGACCTATATAGGATGACTCCAACCCGTTTTAAGTCATTTCTTTTCACTATTTTCAGACCTTAGAACCCTAGGAACATCCTCTCAAGGTTCTCTCAAGATTCAAGACCCAAAAAAGGGCAAACAACACAAATCAAGTGTCGGGAATTCCGTGGCGCTAGTAAGTCTCTTGTTCTTCTTGTTGTTGCTCATTTTTGTGTCGTTCCAGCTCGTGTGGGAGGTGGTTTTAAAGGGTTTATGTTCTGTAAATACTCCCTCATGTTCTTAATATCAATCCTAGGTGATTTCAAGCCTTCTAAAGTGATTCTAGTGCCGAAAAACACTAATTGATCGCTAGTTTCGTTTTTTTGTTGTTGTGGCAGCATTGGAGGGATATTTCATGGAAATTTAAGGTCAAAATTGGAGTTGTTCTCTCTGTATAAAGGTAAGGAACCTCTTACTCTATATGTATTTAAGATTATCCAAGTTGCGGCTAAGCCATTGAAGCTAGAACTTGTGAGATATATATCGAAAGGCTTGGTAGTAATGTTATTGTTTTGTGGACTGTTTTGCGTTGTTGTTGGGCTGCATATTTTACTACTATCTTGTGGAGTTTTGGAGGAGGAAGGGTGTGGAGAAACACCATATATATGTAGGGTTATGGGCTGATAGTTATTCGTAACATTTCCAGGTTGTTTGACACGACTACGGTGGTCGTCGTATGTATGGAGTGATTAGGCTATGTGTGGACTATTTTGGGAGGCTCAATATGTTTATTATTGATGTTGTTTGGGCTGTTTGGTGACTGTTTTGAATGGTGTGAGGTCATATATATAGGGGAGGTGCTGTCCGTTTCATCGTAAAATAGGTTGTGGTCGATACATAATAGTTATGACGCTTAAATGATAACGATAGTATCATTTCTCTTATTGTAGACTAAGGAGTTTTGACAATTGCATAGCTTGAGATTGGGGCAGTATATACAAGGTATGTGAGGCTATCCCTTTCCTTCTTTTGCACGACTCCGATTGTACATAATGTAATGAACGAGCTTCCAAAGATACTCTACTCTTAGAAGCTAGCAGTACTTACATTGTTTTCCCTCTTATGGAACGATTGATGTTAATGTTGCTTCTCTTATTCTTATGTTATCAATGTTATTGGTACTTCCTGATTCTTATAAGGTTCATAGTGAAGAGTTAGTCCTAATAACGTGTACAGAGGATACCGACCTTACGTCACTCCGAAAGGTTTAGAATGTGATTCCATGAGTCGAGCATGCATTATATATATGTATCTATTTTACTCTACCGAGCCACGCTATAGTTGGCCGGGTACGACACCTATTGTGCAACCACTGATCAGTTGGGTTTTACCGAGCTCCACGTGGCCGGGTACGATTCTACCGAGCCTATTATGGCCGGGTACGATATGATGATAATGATGCCCACAGAGGCGAATGCTTTAAAGGTTTATGTATTTATACATATGTATCATGCATTTCATGTAAGTAGCCCTCAGAGGTACTAAGATGTTACAGGTTGTATATTCTCTATCCTTACTTACATTACTGATCGTATTTATGGTTCCTTGCCTTACATACTCAGTACTTTATTCGTACTGACGTCCTTTTATTTGTGGACGCTGCATGTCGTGCTGCAGGTCCTGATAGACAGGCAGGTGCAGCTCCCCCACCACAGTAGACTGTCCAGTTCAGCGGTGATTGGCGAGATCCCTTCTCCGGACTTGCCTTGGTCTTGGTATGCAATTTTTGTTATAGACATTATGGGTATGTCGGGGCCCTGTTCCGGCTATGTTGCAACACTTATGTTCTTTTAGAGGCTCATAGACAGGTGTCGGCTCATGTATAGTTTGGTATGCCTTGTCGGCTAGTTTTTGTTGTATAGTCTTTCATAGTAGCGTGGTAGCTCATACCTTATATGTAGTTTCTTGATTGTCTGGTCATCCCCTGCTATGTATGTTCATGCCGTCATATTTTATTGCTGGTTGTCCATGATCTAGGTCTACCATTTATATTGATCTCTTTAGCCTTAAAAGATAATAATGAAGGTTAGATGAAATGTACGTTGGTGCTCGGCAAGTGTGGTCGGGTGCTAGTCATGGCCCTTCAGTTTGGGTCGTGACAAACTTGGTATCAGAGCAAGTCTGTCCTAGGGGTTGTCTATGAGCCGTGTCTAGTAGAGTCTTGATTATGGATGTGTAGCGCGCCACATTTATAATCAGGAGGCTACATGACATCTAGGGTTGTTACCTTCTTCCTGAATCTAGATCGTGCGTAGAGTTGAGTCGTAAGTGTTCGTCTCTAATATTCACCTTGTTTTTTCAGTGATGCCTTCGACTAGGAAGCAAACGATTAGTAGACGGCTTGATACAGCAGCGGGAGAGGGTACCAGTCAGGTTCCCCAAGTCAGAGCAGGACAAAGTGAGGCTCAAAGTGAGATGCCCTCTCATACCTCATCTACTCCATCTCCTCCAGAGGATATTAGAAGGCACCCAGCGCCTCCAGTTCCTCCGTCTGGCACTCCAGACCAGGATATGCGGAGTGCTTTGCAGTTATTGACTAGCTTGGTAGCTGCTCAGGCTCAGAGGCAGAATACTGCTGAGAAACCAGTTAGTACAAGAGTTCGTGATTTTATTAATTTAGACCCTCCAGTGTTTACCGGATCAGACCCCAAGGAGGACCCACAGACTTTTATTGACCAGGTTCATCGTACACTTCGGGTTATGCATGTTAGTGATACAGAGGCAGTAGAGTTGGCTTCTTATCGGCTACGGGATTTAGCGGTTCTCTGGTATGATAGTTGGGAGAGATCCAGGGGTCCGAACCCTCCTCCAGCTGTGTGGAAGGAATTTTCTGAGGCCTTTCTTCGTCACTACTTGCCAGTTGAGATACGACGAGCTAGAGCTGATAAGTTCTTGAACCTTAGACAAGGTAATATGAGTGTGCGAGAGTACAGTATGCAGTTTGATTCTTTGGCAAGGTATGCTCCCCATATGGTGGCCGAGATGAGTGATAGGGTGCATATGTTCGTGAATGGGTTGGGACCACATCTAATAAATGAGTGTACGACAGCCTCCTTGGTGGAGGGCATGGATATTTCCCGTATTCAAGCTTATGCCCAGACCCTAGAGGATCGTAAGCGCCAGCAGAGGGCAGTTAGGGAGCAGGATAGAGGCCAGCATAAGAGGGCGAGATTTGCAGGGTATTCTGATGACTTCAGAGGCCGCATCAGGCCACAGTTTTCGAGGAGTTCGGCGCCACCTGTAGCTAGTGCTCCTCCACAGTTTCAGAGGCCTCGATATGATCGATCCTATTCTGGTCCAGGTCAGAGTTCGCGGGCATCTGGCTCGCAACATCACAGGGATACTAGTCAGATGAGACCCCCAACACCACATTGTGATCAGTGCGGCAAGGCCCACTTTGGACTGTGTCGTCGAGGTTCTGATGCATGCTATTCGTGCGGGCAGCCTGGCCATATGATGCGGGATTGTCCTAATAGAGGAGGTGATGGTATGGCTCAGCCGACTGGATCTGTGTCTGGTTCTTCCTCATCAGTTCGACCTCCAGCACGGGGTTTTCAGTAGTCGACAGGTCGTGGTAGGGGTAGAGGTGCAGTGCCGAGTTCGAGTGGTGCTCAAAATCGAACCTATGCTCTAGTAGGTCGACAGGATCTCGAGTCGTCTCCAGATGTTGTTACAGGTATTATATCTGTGTTTTCTTATGATGTATATGCGCTGATTGATCCGGGATCTACATTATCATATGTTACACCCTTTGTGGCTAATAAGTTTGGCATTGAACCTGAATTGATAAGTAAACCCCTCGCGGTATCTACTCCGATAGGAGATTCTGTGATTGCTAGAAGGGTATATAGAGGTTGCACTGTGATGATTTGTAGTCGTCAAACCTCGGCAAATTTATTTGAGTTAGAAATGGTTGATTTTGATGTGATAATGGGAATGGACTGGTTGGCCTCATGCTATGCAAATGTTGACTGTCGTACGAAGATGGTTAGGTTCCAATTTCCGGGTGAACCCATCATTGAATGGAAAGGGAACATTGCTACACCGAAAGGTAGGTTTATTTCCTATCTTAAGGCAAGGAAAATGATCTCAAAAGGTTACATTTATCATCTCGTTCGCGTTAGGGATGCGGAGGCGAAACCGCCTACTTTACAATCAATCCCTGTGGTCAACGAATTCCCAGATGTTTTCCCAGATGAACTCCCAGGCCTTCCTCCTGAAAGGGAGATTGAGTTTAGCATTGATGTGTTGCCTGACACTCAACCGATCTCTATTCCTCCATACAGAATGGCCCCGGCAGAGTTGCGAGAGTTGAAGGTGCAGTTGAAGGACTTGCTGGATAAGGGCTTTATTAGGCCTAGCACTTCACCTTGGGGTGCACCAGTCCTATTCGTGCGGAAGAAAGACGGGTCGTTACGGATGTGTATCGACTATCGACAGTTGAATAAGTCTACTATAAAGAACAAGTATCCACTTCCAAGAATTGATGACCTGTTTGACCAACTCCAGGGTGCCAAGTATTTCTCTAAGATTGATTTACGTTCAGGGTATCATCAGGTGAGGGTTAGGGAGAAGGATATTCCAAAGACGGCCTTCCGGACAAGATATGGGCACTTTGAGTTCTTGGTGATGTCGTTCGGGCTAACAAATGCCCCAACAGCTTTTATGGATCTCATGAATACTATATTCAGGCCCTATCTTGATGTGTTCGTGATTGTATTCATTGATGACATTCTAGTGTATTCTCGTTCGGAGGCGGAACACGCGGGCCACTTGCGGATAGTATTACAGACGCTTCAGGATCGTAAGTTATATGCTAAGCTCTCCAAATGTGAATTCTGGCTGAACTCAGTAGCATTCCTTGGCCATGTGATATCTGATGAGGGTATTAGTGTCGACACTCAGAAGATCGATGCAGTAAAGAATTGGCCGAGACCTACAACACCATCAGAAGTCCGCAGCTTCCTAGGGCTAGCAGGATATTATAGGCGGTTTGTAGAAGGATTTTCCTCTATATCATCACCATTGACTAAGTTAACACAAAAAGCTACCAAATTCCAGTGGTCTGACACTTGTGAACGTAGTTTTCAGGAGTTGAAGAATCGATTGACATCTGCACCAGTGCTCACTCTTCCTGAAGGAACAGAAGGTTATGTGGTATATTGTGATGCCTCAGGTATAGGTTTGGGGTGCGTATTGATGCAGCGTGGGAATGTGATTGCTTATGCATCAAGACAATTGAAGAAGCATGAAAAGAATTATCCAACCCATGATTTGGAATTGGCTGCAGTAATATATGCTTTGAAGATATGGCGGCACTACTTATACGGCGTCCATGTTGACATCTACACAGATCACAAGAGTTTACAATACATCTTCAAGCAGAAAGAGTTGAATTTGAGGCAGCGTAGGTGGCTTGAATTATTGAAAGACTACGACGTCGAGATATTGTATCATCCCGGTAAAGCCAATGTTGTGGCAGATGCTCTCAGCCGTAAATCAATGGGAAGCTTAGTACATATTGAGGCAGGTAGATGGGGGTTGATTAAAGAGCTTCATCAGCTAGCCAATATGAGAATCAGATTGTTAGACTCTGATGATGGAGGTGTTACTGTACAGAATACATCAGAATCATCTTTGGTAGCCGAGGTAAAAGCACGACAATATGAAGATCCTATCTTAGTACGATTAAGAGAAAGCATTCAACAGTGTAAAAGTATGGCTTTTGGGATCGGAAAAGATGGGGCACTGAGATACCAGAGCCGATTGTGTGTGCCTAATGTGGCAGGGTTGCGAGAGAAGATTATGAATGAGATTCATCAATCCCGATATTCCATCCATCCCGGCTCGACAAAGATGTATCATGATGTCAAGGAGCAGTATTGGTGGGATAATATGAAGAAGTCTATTGCAGAATTTGTAGCCCAGTGTCCCAATTGTCAACAAGTAAAGATAGAACATCAGAAACCCGGTGGATTGCTTCAAAATATAGAGATTCCGACCTGGAAGTGGGAGGTGATTAATATGGACTTCATTATTGGATTACCTCGCTCTTATCATAAGTTTGACTCCATCTGGGTGATAATTGATCGACTTACAAAATGTGCCCATTTTCTGCCAGTAAAGACAACTTACACGGCTGAAGATTATGCGAAGTTGTATATCAAGGAGATTGTTAGGCTTCATGGTGTGCCCATATCTATTATATCAGACCGAGGAGCTCAATTTACGGCTAACTTTTGGAGGTCTTTCCAGAAGGGTTTAGGCACACAAGTAAATCTCAGCACTGCATTTCATCCGCAGACTGACGGACAGGCTGAACGTACCATTCAGACACTGGAAGATATGCTACGAGCATGTGTTCTAGATTTTAAGGGGAATTGGGATGATCATCTTCCACTCATAGAATTCGCCTATAACAATAGCTACCATTCCAGTATTAAAATGGCCCCATACGAGGCACTATACGGGAGGAGATGTAGATCACCAGTTGGATGGTTCGAAGTCGGTGAAACAGAATTATATGGGCCAGATTTGATTCACCAAGCTATTGAGAAGGTGAAAGTGATACAGGAGCGATTGAGGACGGCACAAAGCAGGCAAAAATCTTATTCTGATGTCCGACGTCGTGATCTAGAGTTTGAGGTTGGTGATTGGGTTTTCCTGAGGATCTCACCAATGAAGGGTATTATGCGTTTTGGGAAGAAAGGTAAGCTGAGTCCAAGGTATATCGGGCCGTATAAAATTCTTCGACGAATTGGACAGGTTGCTTATGAGTTAGAATTGCCATCCGAATTGGAATTTGTCCACCCGGTATTCCATGTATCTATGTTGAGAAAATGTATTGGAGACCCTTCTCGAGTCATCCCTATCAAAGATGTACAAGTTACAGAGGACCTATCATATGAAGAAGTGCCAGTGGCGATATTAGATCGGCAAGTCCGCAAGCTGAGAACAAAAGATGTAGCTTCCGTCAAAGTATTGTGGAGGAACAAAAATATGGAAGAAATGACATGGGAAGCAGAAGAGGAGATGAAGTCTAAATACCCTTACTTATTCCAGAATAAAGATAACAAGGATGCTGGTGGAAGACAGAATACATTGGAAGGTGAAACGGCTCTATGAGGTAAGCAATAATTTGAGAATACTCCTCCTTAATACAAAATGGTGATATGTAGATAATGTAAATACGCATAATGCTTTGTGTAGCCTTGTGAAGCCATATGTTGGGATTAATTACTTGCAAGTTTTGCTAGTGACCATTTTATAGGGGAAAATTGATCGGAAATTTCCATTGGAATCCACGATGATTTAAACTCCCCATAAACCCTTACATTCGAGGACGAATGTTCCTAAGGGGGGAGGGTGTTACAACCCATATCCACATGTGTTAGTTCATGCCATATATTAGTTAACATAAATCCAAGAAGGAATTATCTTTGAGATGATAAGAAGTCAATCCTATTGGTCTTAAGTGATACAAGAGTGTATAAGGGTGATTAACCAGTATTAGAAGTTAAACGAATCAAGGATGTTGTAACTCGAATTTTCAGGTAATCTAGCGGTGCTTAATACACTCAAGAGGTCATTTATGAAGGTATTTTAATCATATAATATCCGTATCATAAGTCTTGAAGTCAAACGAGTTATGAAACAAAAGTCGACAAAAGTTGTCGCAACTTAGGTTCATAATTTTACTTAAACATTAGGTCAAATGTTTCTAATCTTTTCTCATAATTTACAAGGAATTACGGGGTGATCTACCAACCAAATTAAATATCTATGAGTCTAGTTTCCAACTCATTAAACCGTTCATCGATACGATCTCGGAGTAGAGAGATATTCGCGTTTTCGCGAGACTGCGCCAAGCACCTCTCTATGGGGCCCACTAAGTCGGTTTAAGATATTTGGACCTATATAGGATGACTCCAACCCGTTTTAAGTCATTTATTTTCACTATTTTCAGACCTTAGAACCCTAGGAACATCCTCTCAAGGTTCTCTCAAGATTCAAGACCCAAAAAAAGGGCAAACAACACAAATCAAGTGTCGGGAATTCCGTGGCGCTAGTAAGTCTCTTGTTCTTCTTGTTGTTGCTCATTTTTGTGTCGTTCCAGCTCGTGTGGGAGGTTGTTTTAAAGGGTTTATGTTCTGTAAATACTCCCTAATGTTCTTAATATCAATCCTAGGTGATTTCAAGCCTTCTAAAGTGATTCTAGTGCCGAAAAACACTAATTGATCGCTAGTTTCATTTTTTTGTTGTTGTGGCAGCATTGGAGGGATATTTCTTGGAAATTTAAGGTCAAATTGGAGTTGTTCTTTCTGTATAAAGGTAAGGAACCTCTTACTCTATATGTATTTAAGATTATCCAAGTTGCGGCTAAGCCATTGAAGCTAGAACTTGTGAGATATATATCGAAAGGCTTGGTAGTAATGTTATTGTTTTGTGGACTGTTTTGCGTTGTTG
Organism: Nicotiana sylvestris; assembly: GCF_000393655.2. Taxonomy (NCBI): domain Eukaryota; kingdom Viridiplantae; phylum Streptophyta; class Magnoliopsida; order Solanales; family Solanaceae; genus Nicotiana; species Nicotiana sylvestris. The sequence continues at coordinate 152,545,478 of NC_091067.1, forward strand.
TTGGGCTGCATATTTTACTACTATCTTGTGGAGTTTTGGAGGAGGAAGGGTGTGGAGAAACACCATATATATGTAGGGTTATGGGCTGATAGTTATTCGTAACATTTCCAGGTTGTTTGACACGACTACGGTGGTCGTCGTATGTATGGAGTGATTAGGCTATGTGTGGACTATTTTGGGAGGCTCAATATGTTTATTATTGATGTTGTTTGGGCTGTTTGGTGACTGTTTTGAATGGTGTGAGGTCATATATATAGGGGAGGTGCTGTCCGTTTCATCGTAAAATAGGTTGTGGTCGATACATAATAGTTATGACGCTTAAATGATAACGATAGTATCATTTCTCTTATTGTAGACTAAGGAGTTTTGACAATTGCATAGCTTGAGATTGGGGCAGTATATACAAGGTATGTGAGGCTATCCCTTTCCTTCTTTTGCACGACTCCGATTGTACATAATGTAATGAACGAGCTTCCAAAGATACTCTACTCTTAGAAGCTAGCAGTACTTACATTGTTTTCCCTCTTATGGAACGATTGATGTTAATGTTGCTTCTCTTATTCTTATGTTATCAATGTTATTGGTACTTCCTGATTCTTATAAGGTTCATAGTGAAGAGTTAGTCCTAATAACGTGTACAGAGGATACCGACCTTACGTCACTCCGAAAGGTTTAGAATGTGATTCCATGAGTCGAGCATGCATTATATATATGTATCTATTTTACTCTACCGAGCCACGCTATAGTTGGCCGGGTACGACACCTATTGTGCAACCACTGATCAGTTGGGTTTTACCGAGCTCCACGTGGCCGGGTACGATTCTACCGAGCCTATTATGGCCGGGTACGATATGATGATAATGATGCCCACAGAGGCGAATGCTTTAAAGGTTTATGTATTTATACATATGTATCATGCATTTCATGTAAGTAGCCCTCAGAGGTACTAAGATGTTACAGGTTGTATATTCTCTATCCTTACTTACATTACTGATCGTATTTATGGTTCCTTGCCTTACATACTCAGTACTTTATTCGTACTGACGTCCTTTTATTTGTGGACGCTGCATGTCGTGCTGCAGGTCCTGATAGACAGGCAGGTGCAGCTCCCCCACCACAGTAGACTGTCCAGTTCAGCGGTGATTGGCGAGATCCCTTCTCCGGACTTGCCTTGGTCTTGGTATGCAATTTTTGTTATAGACATTATGGGTATGTCGGGGCCCTGTTCCGGCTATGTTGCAACACTTATGTTCTTTTAGAGGCTCATAGACAGGTGTCGGCTCATGTATAGTTTGGTATGCCTTGTCGGCTAGTTTTTGTTGTATAGTCTTTCATAGTAGCGTGGTAGCTCATACCTTATATGTAGTTTCTTGATTGTCTGGTCATCCCCTGCTATGTATGTTCATGCCGTCATATTTTATTGCTGGTTGTCCATGATCTAGGTCTACCATTTATATTGATCTCTTTAGCCTTAAAAGATAATAATGAAGGTTAGATGAAATGTACGTTGGTGCTCGGCAAGTGTGGTCGGGTGCTAGTCATGGCCCTTCAGTTTGGGTCGTGACAGAAATCCTCTTCTTTCTGAATCGATTTCTTGATTATTTGAACTTAGAAATAGTTTGAGACTTAGTCATTGACATTGGTTTAGAGGTTTGTTGGGTAGAATGTGCATTTGAAACTGAATTCTGGCCTGCAGTATTTCATTTTCTGGGTTTTGAAATTGCTTTGCTGGTTTGCTCTTTGTTACTGGACCTGCTGCTGCTGCTGTCTACTAATTCTTCACTTCTTTTGTTTCTCTTTTATTCCCAGGTATGTCTTTGAACCATTGAATGGCAAGTGAAGTTGTAAATGTGGTTTTGTGTAGGGGAAACATGGAGTGTTGTTGGAAAATGTTGCTGAGTTTGTTTGTGTTTGGAGATCAATTTGCATAGACTCATATAAGCTGTTTAGTTCTTATTTATTGTATTTTTAGACTCTATTATAGTGTTGGACAAATGTTTCTTTCCATTTTCTTAGTTTAAATATTCGAAGTTCCTGATTATATGCGTGGGTGATAGAGAAATCAATGGAGTAGATACATGTTGTTTCACTTTTTCTTTCTTCACTAATATGTTGAAAAAAATGAATCCCTGTTGTTGAGAAGTTTAGTGTTATTTTGGAATTCAAGTAAATCGTACGCTAATATTTTAGATTTTGTTACTGTTAGTGTTGGGAAAGAGTTTTAATTGAGTTTAAGTACCTGAAGTAGTAGTTAGTTGAATTCATGCTAAAAAAAAGGGGAATTGATCCAACTTGCTTTAAGAATTGAGCTGTGTACTGATTTACTCATGTTATACTTTGTAAGCAGGTTTAGTTTTGAGTTTAATGTCTAGGCTCATATCTGTTTATTGGATAGTCCCATAGGATCTTATTCATCATTATGTATTAAACTGAGGTTTAAGTGGATCTGAAATCTCGCGATTGTCTTTCGAATTTAGCTGAAGACTGATTTGAGCATGATTGCCAAATGACTGTTTTTATTGAAAGCTCCATGGGGTTCACGTAAATGTTTTTGATTTCATGCGCTATATGCATGCCTGTAGACTCAAACTCGAATCTTATTCTCTTTAGTCTTTAAATCTCAAAAGATTTAGGACCTCTTTGGGTCCTGAACCATGAGATTGCCTGAAACGGAACTGCCTGACTCTATCATGTTTGGGCCTGCCCTTTAATTTCCCCACATAAATGTTGTTGATGGCTCAAGCCATTTTCTTTTCAAATAATCAGCCAGTTTCTCTTCAAGGCAATTTTCTTTAAACTAGTTTAAGCATTAGTATTAACAGTAGAGTTCAAAGGCCATTAGTGTTAATTAATTAGATTTCCTTAAATATATCTGGGGCGTGCCATATTAAGTAAGATATAGTTTATGGCCCTCAAAAGTTTAGTTTGAGTTTTCCTTTAAAATCGGAATCGAGGTGCGCCGTGCAAAAATAAAATCTTAAATGCATGGCCCTCATTTATCAATTTTAACCTCTTGGAAATCGAGGCGCGCCATTTAGCAAATTCCCATGGCCCTCGCAAAGTTAAAACACGTAGTTGCTTTAGGCGCGTAGTTTAATAATATTACCTTCCTAAACGCGGGTGTGCATTTCATGTGACCCAACTCTAAATCTCACAACGTTGAATAAGATGTGTTTCAGATTGCGGGTGCATTTCATGTGGCGCGATCCAAAGACATGTTTCATATGACGTTAAATCTTCTTTAAAAATAATTAAAAACGGTTTAATAAGTTAAAATGTACCCTATGATAAAACATGTATTAACATCAGATAATAGGCCAAATATAACAGTTGAGCGACCGTGCTAGAACCACGGAATCTGGGAATGCCTAACACCTTCTCCCGGGTTAACAGAATTCCTTACCTGAATTTCTGTGTTCGCAGACTGTAATACAGAGTCAATATTTTCTCGATTCGGGATTTGAACCGGTGACTCGGGACACCATAAATTATTCCAAGTGGCGACTCTGAATCTTTAATTGCAATAATCCTGTTTCAAGGAGGTGTAACAATGACCAGATAGTGTGCCTTTAGGATTACACGTTTAGGAATCACCTATGTGAGTGTGAAGTGTAAGCCGCTTCAAGGGGAATGAAAGTAAAGGCCCATTCTCTAAGCACTCATGAAACCAGGCGGTGTTCATGGATGAAACGAACACAACCGTGAGAACCATAGATGGTTAAGGATTGATTGTGTGACTTATGTTGTTTAGGTATACAACAAAGCTCGACGGTTTAAAGATATTAAATCTACCGATTTACCGAGTATATCCGACATAAGTTCACTACGGAAAGTTCAAAGGAAAATCTACTTATCCATATGCAATTAATTCTTGCATGTAAAACACACACACGTTCGTGCATTCCTTTAAGTTTATAGCCATTCCCCATGCACGTGGGGGAATTGTTGGGTTTTGTTATTAATAATAAAAGAGGTGTGAATGGAAAATGGTTGAAAAAAAAATGGAGGGAAGTGAAATTTTGAATTAGTTCTTTTTACTAATGCACTTTGTCCCTCATTGGTAGAAGGAAAGAAAATCTTTGTGTATATATAGAGAATCTCATCTTTTAGCTCTTAAAGAGTTAAGAAGAAGGCAAGCCTCGCTCCGTCGTCGTCGTCACTCGGCTTCGGCTTCGGATTTGGTCAAAGATTGATTGATTAATCTTTTTGGACGAAATTCTTTTCAATTATTTAATTAATTAATTAAATTAATTAACAAAAATTCAATCCGAAATAATCCATGACCTGCGACCCAGTCCGGTCCGGTCCGTTTTCTTTCTCGGATTAATTTTAAATCCGTTTGTTTTTCCCACAATTTTTCCCACATGTTCCAACAATTATGGCTGTTCTGAAAGGTTGCAAACCTTTTCAGAAATAGTGTCAAACTGGTTATAAATATTCCTTCAATCCCAGAATTTTTACTTATGAAATTTTCTGATCTTCTTCTTCTTCTTCTGCACATAAAAATTCCAGCGTGTTTTACAGCCTTCGAGTGGTTCGTTGTTCATCGGCATTTTTGGTACCAACACTTCGGTGAGTTAAATCGTTTTATTTTGGGAGGATATATTCCAGAACCTTGGGTACTTGCGAGGAATAGTTTCCTTAAGGACACATTGTGTATTCAGTGGGCTCGATTTATTCCTATACTGTTTTCAAAAATTTATTTTGACGTTCCTATACTGTTTTTAGAATTTATTTTGACGTTCTAGTTCTACTAACTTTCTTTTTCTGTTTTTTCAGAAAGTTTATTGTTTTATTGATTTTACAGCAATACAGTTTTAATAACAAACTCGAAACCTCAAACTACATAGAGGGAGATAATTATCATCTTATCAAAAATATAGTAAGTAAAATTATAAGTATATTGTGATCCCATTTTATATTTGGAAGGGAAGAAAGAACACATATGAAAAGCGAACAACAACAACAACAATAACGACCAAGTGAAATCTTATTAGTGGGGTCTGGGAAAGATAGTGTGTATTTACTCTTACCCGAGAAAATAAAAAAAACTATTTCTGATAGACTCTCGGTTCAAGAAGACAACACAGCAAAAGTGAAAACAAGAAACATAAGAGAAAAATGTCTTCTTTTACATTCTTTGATTTGTATAGTTCACTATGGTAAGAGTGGAAGTTGTGATACTAATGAAATCTCTAAACATATTTTAAATTTTTATTTAGAAATCACATAAATAGCATTACAAATCATTCTTTTGATAAAATCATTTTCTTTCTCAAAAAGATATATTTTTATATATTTAAAAAATTATATTGAACAAAAATTCGACTCCCAAATCAAAAGTAATATTGTCATGATTCATGAGTCCAATAATTCTTTCCCCCATTTTCACTCATATTTTCACCTTTTGTACTTCTGTTCCTTTTTCCTTTCATTTCCTACATTCAAAGCATATGGTTAGAATTCTGTCCAAATTCTCTCCAACAGAAAAATTCCATTCCAAATTTCAAAAGCTAAAAAAATATATTCTGATTCTCCTATACATCATCAAAACATTCTGATATTTATTTTGATGTCTCGACTAATTTGTGTTTGCGCTACGTAAAGTCTATGGGGAAAACGTTCCTATTGTTTGAGCGCTCGAACTCAAGAAAATTGATTAAGGCTGGAGGGATCCTATTCAACCCACCATAATTCTTGATGGTTAATCATTGACCGCGGGTAGTTTATAAATTCAAAGTTACTCATAGATTATTTCTTTATATTATAAGTTTATTTTTTATTTTTCTTGTTAATTAATAAAATCCAAGCTACCTGCCACCTTGATGATTAAAAAAAAAGAATATTATATTGTTAGCCGTTTCAAACACTTAAAATTTTTACTAACCATCTCAACCATAAAATTTGCAGCATTTATCACAAAAACAAAATAATGGACCATTTATTAGGGTTCATAAATGTTTTAGGTTAATTACAAAGATTAATTCTTGAGAGGTCACTCCACGCTTATTTCAAAGAGTTTTAGCTTCTATAATGTAAACATTTAAAATTTTGATAAACACTAATGAGAATAGAGTTAATATTATGAAGAAAAAAATGACCAATATTTCAAGAGATAAATAATCAATAACGTCAATTGACTTATTTAAAGTAGTCATGTCTCGCGAGGGAAAGAAGATTAAACACAAAATGAATTAGACAACACGGAAAAATAATTATCGTTTCCAGTGGGCGTTTGGACATAAGAATTATAAAATTCCAAAAAAAGTATTTTTTTTTTCAAGTGAAAATGGTATTTGAAAATTAGAGTTATGTTTGGACATAATATAATTTTGGGTTGTTTTTTAAAATTTTGTGAGTGATCTGAGTAAAAAATTTTAAATGTTTAAACTTTTTGCAAATCTATAAAAATGTAGACCAAAAAAAGGGGGAAAAAAGAGTTTGTTAAAATAAATAAAAATGTCAGCAATATAATGGAGATATACCAAAAATACCCTTGACAAGAACACATGTCTTTCCAACACATTGACAATAACTATCACCATAAGTTTTATGCACTTTTTTTAGAAAAAAGGAAAAGATAGAAGGATCCACAAGGTAGAATTATGCAAATTAAAATGGTCCCCTAGTTCCTTTTTACAAAATTATGTTTGGGTAATGTGCTTATCAATTATAAAGTCAACAACCATTTGCCACATGCAAAGATGTAAAGATCTTCAAGCAAAGTACCTCCACTTTGAAATAAGTTTCACCTTTTTTTTCTTCACAAAGGATACTCTTTGTCATGTGACAATGTCAATTTAGTGCACAAAGTATTTTGTGTTCATGCGGGTTCGAGGAAGGGCTATATCATAAGGGGTATAATGTAACCAGTCTATCAAGCATTAATGGCTAATTTCACGACTAAAACTCCTAACTCCACGGCTCCAACCCTTGATGAAGGTAGCCCGGTGAAAGACGGAAGAAATTATTTATTCTTGAGAGATATTTATTGTCTAAACATAGCTATCAAAAAGAGACACGCCTAGTCGAAGGGGTTTATTGATGGTTATTTCGTCAAGTAAAAATGCTTAAATGGAAAATTCGCAAATTAATAACCAGGTAGAAAAATTTAAGGGATCATAAGGTCATTCTGCATAAAAGTTAAAAATCGTGACATATTAGGACTTATGTCACCCATGAGACTCATACCCGATAAGTAAAACATCTCACCTTACACTTCAACTTCTTAAACACAATAGCCAATTATAAGAAAAGAATTGATTAACTTACTAAAAAAATCATTTCCAGTGAATAAGTTTCATCTTGTCTTTGTTCTAATTGCTGCCAAACATTCAAAGTCCTCATAAATATATAAAATTTTGGATCTGGCAATAGTAACATAACCTTCCTAGATGGCATCAGGCATCTAGTCTAGTGTAGGTAAAAAAAAAATCATAAAAACAACACATTTTTTGGATTCAGTGCCAACACAGGCAATAACAAGTTTTGCTACTTAGCCATTGGGCTTCTGACAACTTATACTGTCATTAATTTTCTATTATCTTATCTCTGTAATTGAGTTGAATTACCTATTTAATTTCCTTCCAGTTTTTCATGGATGGTATAAAAGTGCAGCTAGATATATAATCTCTGTGGGGTTCAAGAAACTGTAATAAGTTATTTCTAGGACTTAAATTCATAACCTCCTAGTTATATGACCGTAACTTTTACGTTGCATCAAAGTTTCGCTTCTTTTATATAATAATATGATTTTCAAAATCCATCATTTTCTTACTGCATCATCCATATATTATTGTGAAAATAGCATATGCTAGCCAATTTTCGGACTGGTAATTGAAAATAGCTAGCACTAGCAAAGTCATAAAAAAGCCATTGTTTTGCTGAAACACAATAAAGTGAGGGCTTTCCATCCCCCCTCCCCCCTCCCTTCCCCCCCCCCCCCACCCAACCCCTTTTCAATAAATAAGCCTTGTAGGCCCTTCTCTGATAAGGAAGGAAACGAAATAATCTCAATTTTACGACAAATCTGGTCTGATGGTTGTTCTCTACTAACCACAAGGATATAAGTTACTCTTTATTTCATCTTCGGTGCCATTGCTGGAGTAATGGGCACATGCTTCTCGGAAAGTTCCAACATAACATGCTGGATTATGGAGCTCATGTGTATAAACTTTTAGCATATTATGTCGGAACTCCAGCACACTGAAAGTTATTACGTTGGATTATGGAACTCCTAGCATATAAACTTCCAGCATATTATGTTGGAACTCCAGCACATTATGCTGGAATCTCATATGTAAAAAATTCGAACTCCAGCATATTCGCTGAAATTTTTTCGGATTTTTAAGGGTGTTTTTGTTCAAATTTTATCTTTACATGAAAAAAGTGGCTAAATTTTAATTACTTTTGAAACTGTGGCTATTTTTCAATTACCAATTGTAAATATGGCTATTTCTGAGTTTTTCCCTGTATTATTTGTATCAGGCTATCAACTAGGGTCCATGATCAGAGAATAGCTTCTGGTAGCTCACTGATCAGCATGCATTAAATTTTAATTTTTGAGCCTGTCCACTGTTCAACCCAAAGTCAAGAAATCTATACCTCACATTCTGCTCATAAAGAAATTTGGCTGCAACGGTGGTATAAGGAATCTTCCTCTTCAACACCACATAATTAGCTCATATACAGGCAGAAGAAAGAAAGTTCAAATGCAAGAAAATTGACCATTAATTGGGGCCTAATACGTGTACCAGACACCGAGTGGAAAATTGAAAAAGGAAAAAAGGTGACCAGGAGTGTCATATCATTTTAGTATTTTCATTCTTGCAACTCCTTTAAGCTATTATATTTGGGACTAGGGTCCTCCTTCCCTGGTGCTTTTATACACATGGAATTCCTACAATATCAAAACCTACCTTACACATTGCTATGAATATAAAAAGACTTTTAACAATCATACAATATGATGTAGATTCTATGAAGAGAAATAAACTCACAGTTAAAATTGCCATGTTGCTATTGTTTATTGGTTCATATCCACATCTTCCCTTTAGCTGGTACAGTCTTCAATGAAATGATAGTGCTGCATTTATTTGGATTCAATTCAAGAGACCATCAAGCTATTGCAGCGGTAAGTTAGGTTTACTTTGATAAACTCTCCTCACATCTGATAAAACTGGAACGATATAGAGTAGATAAGCATGGCCCCTGTGCAGCAACAACAACAACAACAAAAAACCCAGTGTAATCTCACAAATCGAGTGATGGTCTCCTCTTATGTACAATGGAAGTACCTTACTTTAAGCTGAATGACAATAAATATTACTCACATTATTCCTATTTCAGTGTCAAACTACAAAATGGGATACAATTATTTTGAACTGTACAAGCCCTGAAGGATCTCTTCAAACACTGGAGTACGGACGAGTGAATTCAAGTTGCTTTGAAGTGTACGAATCAGAAAGAGTACCATCGACACTGAAATCCAACAAATATTCCTAAAAGTAATGGACCTGCTACTTTTCTTCAGTCAAAAGCAAATCTTTTAACTCTCAAAGGAACTTGTTTCTTCATCTTCACTAAAGCTACACGGCATCTCAGCAGCAGTCCTATATATAGAAAATACAAATGGAGTCATTGCAAACATAAAGAATTTTTCAAAATCTTTGGTTTTGCTTGCAAAAAAAAACACATAATGACTGCTTAATAAGACATACTAACCAAGAATTTTTCAAATTTTTTGGTTTATTCTTGCAAAATAGTACATCACCTTGCTTTTATAATTGGTCATAGCAGGTAGAAAGTCTCGTAAGATAACATCTCAACTTAGTAACTACCAAGAAGATAAATGCACATGGTACTACAAAAATATGAGCCTGCACTTTGTTCATGAGTCAAACTTCTAGAGAAGGACCGAGATAAGCACATAAAGGTCTTAAATCAGTTAAAAGATGGCATGACACACAGCCATTATTCTTCTTCACTTCAAATTGCCATTTTATATTTGAAATTGAATAAGAGAATGCATTCAAACTTCAAAGGGTAAATTATGACATCTAATAACATGATCATCTCACAATGGAGTTATATTCCAAGAATCCTATTAAATAAACGTGTTAAAAATACAGATGCAGATTCACGCATACTAAGTGGTGTAAGATCAAGTACTTTAAGTTGGTCTAACCTTATCCGATGATTTGTCTGCAGTGGCATTCCCATCACAGGTGCTCTCCTCAAGTACTCTTGATGGTCAGGAACTTCATCCATTGGACGATGTACAACCATCTCTCCAAGTATCTATGTAATATAGCGTAACTTGTCTAACCTGCCACCATCTCTCCAAAACTCGAACAAAAAGGGCACGTTAAGTATGGCTATCTTCAGCAAATGGAAAAATAGGACTACTCTTAGCCGAGTAACTTGAACCACCAGTATATAAGCATATAAAATAATTCTAATATAATCACGTCCGAAATTGGTCAACAACTTTCAAAAGGCTATAGGTTTCAGAATCTGGCCTCGCCCCTCCAAGAATCATTCTTTTAAGCAGATTTGGATCATATACCTTCCCCTTAACATACGCCTTAATTAACGTATTGTACACAAAAGTATACCTAGTATAATTTGCTTTCTTCAGTTCTTCAAACAACTTTTCAGCATTCTCTACATCACCATTATCTGCAAATATATCGATTATTGAAAGAGTAGTCTCCAACCATGGAGTTGATCTTTTCACCTTTATGCTTGCTGCCATATCCATCCCCAATTGAAGAGTTTTAATAGCCTCCTTAATTAACCCCGCTCTCAAGCAACCAAGAGCAAGATGCCGATAAGTAATGGCATTTGGCTTGCACCCACTTTTCTCCATCTCCTTATACAATGCAGTGGCTTTGGTGATAAGTCCATATCTGCAGTATACAGCTATCAAGGAATTGAACTGCTCATTTGACTTCAAAGAATTCCTTGATTTCATTTCGGACCATAGCTCTTCAGCACGACAGATATCTCCGATCCTACCAAATGCTTCGATCGCCAGGACATAACTCTTAGACCTAACATGGGACAGCTCCATAATGATGCCCCATATTCTCTCCAAATCATTCCGCTTCCCCAAATACCCATAAAGTATGATAAGAATGTCCAATGTAGACCAGTTTCGTCCAGTTGCAGACTTCTCAAGAGCTTCAACATAGGTCTCACAAACTGTATACAACCTAGCCACAGCATGTGCAGTGGCCAATATGCAGTATGATACCTCATTCGGTTCAACTTCTGCTCTCTTCATGTCACCAAATACTTTTAACAGGCGTTCAATATTGTGTTCATTTGCTTCTATCTTGAGCAGAATATTAAAGGTCGAAACATGTGGAATGACCTTATCGGCTTTCATCTGCGTCAGGATTTTAGGTATGGACTTCTTGCGGCTTGGGGAGGAGTGGAGAATAATGAGATGGTTGAACACCAAATAAGATATGGGATGACCCAGCTCTCTCATTTTCTTCATATATGCTAGTGAAAGCCTTATTAGGCCTCTGTTCAAGCATCCGAGTATAAGATTGTTGTAAAGCAACTCATTTTGGAACTCAGATGGTATTCGTGAGAAAAGGCTTTCAGCTTGTGATATCCCATGAAGCTTAGAAGTGAATTCTAGTAAATATGAGTAATCTAGTTCCTTTGGTCTGTAAGGTCTTTCCCTTATAACCCATTCCATCACCTGTGAAAAGTAAACCACAGAAGATTAAAAATACCCCTCAATATCAATATAATTACATTTGAAGTTCTAACTGAGCACCAAATTTATACTTTTTTTTTTATTGTTAGCACCAAATTCTATCTATTTAATTGATAACTGAATCTAACAATCAAATGCAAGTGAATAGAGCCAGATTAAGAACCTCAAAGATTGTCAATATCAACTACAAATGAGCTTGATTTGACTTTATGATAAGTAAGACTTGAGAATGAGCTCAACAACAGAATAGAGCAAATTCAGTATGCTGAAAATGCCAGAATAGCTCACAACATACCACTCTGCAGCAGCTTTACCTGAAACATGTGACAGAACTGTGCAAGACAAAGTATTCCTCTTTCCCTAATACCATCACTACTATTACCCCTTAGACTTAGATTTCGCAAACAAACATATAGAGTAACTATAGCGATTTTCTCAGTAGGTTGAATATTTCACGTAATTCATAATAGGTAAAATGCCCATCTTCAGATTTGGCAAGAGGGGGCAGAGTAAAAGAACCTCAAGACCGCGCTTGATGAATTTGAGCTTGCGCAAACGATTGATAGTATGGAAAATGTCACCTCTATGAATAGGTAGACCATCACCCATCCAGCTTTGGAAAGCGGATCCGATGGACTCTCCTTTGGGTACACTTTCAATTCTGTGACTTAAGCTGTTCCTTGTTGCCACCATTCCCTGATCTATCAACCTTTCTTCTCTTTTTGATATTGAGTTCTCATTTGCATCGGATACTTTTGAGCAAAAACTGTGACATGAATGAATACTTTGTTTGTACAAAGATATAACAACTGTTGGATGAATTGCACTAATGATCCTATGTTGCCGCAAAATGGTTATGAAGTTCATTGTCGGTATGTCAAACAAAACATACTTTACTCATCAGGACTGCTTAAAGGATGAATTGTTCTGAAATTATGTATTCAGCGCCACTAGCTCGACAGAAACCATTAGAGGGAACCTGCCACGGGTTGATAAAAACAAAAGATCAGGAGTCATTTTGGCATGCAAAACCAGTAAATAAAAATAGTTTCTAGCTCTCTGATGACTCTATTTTTAGGACAGATCTTATTTACAAAAGACATTGGATTATCAATCAATACCCAGAGCAAAACAAATCTCCTATCCTACGAGTTTATTATAATTAGTACTACAGCACAAAAAACTACGTGATGAAAATATTACACTACTTAAGATTGACTTGCAGGCTAACCTAAAAAAGACTTGGAATAGCGTACAGATTTACAACTAATCTCTCATGGATTTATTGGTGCTGCACTTTTTTTCTTGGCGGGAATGACTTATGATAGAATCCGTCTTGTTTATCTTGACGAAGAATTGGAGCAAAAATTGTTAAGTGGATATGCTGTATGATTTCACTGACGTTCTTATGCATTACATGTAATCATTTGTTTCTCTATTCGAATAGGCATGTGAGAAAATGAATAACATTTGAATATGATCAGATTAAAAAAAAACAGGGTCTTAAAGTTCTAGTATAACAACTTAAGCATAAAATAAACACACACACACACACACACACACACATATATATATACCAAAATAGTTCACTCTTATTAGAGTTTTGGTTAAAAATTAATTCAAGTTACATTCCAATTAGGAGTATGAATATTTTAGGGATCTTTACACAAATAGCCGTCCATATTCATATAAATAGTTTATACATTGATAATACACATATAATACATAAATATGTATATATTATACCTCCACCGGCTATTTTTAGTTTAAGCAGTTGGTTGGGCCGCTATTCGGGTTAATTCTTCAATATTTTACCCACTACATATTAGCTTTAACAATTTTGGATAAATCCAGAGAATATCATCCACAAAAAAAAGGCATCATTGGAACACATCATAGAGAAATATGATTGTGTCATCAACTGCACGTTCCGGTACATCATATTCTATCTGTAACAAACCAAACAATCATTAGAACAAATCCAAAATCACCTAGAAGGCAAATTTAAAATCGGGGAAATAGAAATTTTAGTCCTTGTGTTATTGTGTAATTTCAATTTTGGTCCCTGTTTTACTAAGCACTTATAACCTTTAATTAGTTCAAAAATCTGGTTTTGATCCTTGAAGTTAACGATAGTTAAACATTTGCAAACATTAAACATATTTAACTTGTTACCTAATTCATAATTAGAATTCAACTTGTGCTTTCTACTAGGGCTTATTGGGCAGATCGGTTGGATATTTGCGCTTAATGGTTTGGTTGATCAGGCAGTGGCGTAGCCACATAGAGTGAAGGGGGGTAAGTTGAACACCCTTCATCGGAATATTACACTGACTATATAATTACTTTTCATAAATATATATTAAACCTTGACCACCCTTTGCAAAATTCCTGGCTTCGCCACTGTGATCAGTTATCAGTGTTTAAATGTACTAATCTGCCAGCCAACCGAGGTTGGTTCCGTATCGGCTTAGCGGTTGGTTTATCGGCCTAAAGTGAAAATCGAAACATTACTGCCCAACCTAAGTTTTCATTTTGCTTGCAATTTCTGTGAAACTCTGGTGAAACAAAAGCACACAGATAAATCAAATTTCTGCAATGATAAATACTAGATTGTTCAAATAATGTGTCACACATAGCAAAAACTAAGAAGCAAATACAAGTTTACGTGTGCCCTATATTCAACAGCGGCTACTTTCTACGAATACACAACTACATCTAAACATAGTAGAAATGTTAATCTTCCAAAAAAAATTATCCACAACAATTAAGAAAGAAGAAGCAACAACAACATAACATTAAACTTAACTGCAAGCTTTTTTGACAACAGTTTTTCACCAGATTGGAACTCTTTTTATCTCAGCATGGAGCTAAATAGACAGATTTCCCAAAATAGAACTAGAAAGAAGAAAGAAGTGGAAATTGATTGGAAGAAATTTCATGAATTCTGAATATGAATTTGCATTTGGAAGGTTTAATGGCGGAACTCTTTAGAACTCACTAACCCTTCATTTCATATTTTATTTTTTACATTTTTAATACTCATCCGATCCGTCAAATATTTTTAACTTTCTTTATAACTTCAATGGTCAAAACCACACTTTTAAAATAATTGAAGGTTATAAGTGCTTAGTCAAATAAAACAGGGATCAAAACTGAAATTAAGCAAGAACACAAACTACAAAATTTCCAATATTAAGGGTGTGTTTAGTCAAATAAAATAAGTGAATGGTTCTATCACTTATTTTTTCTTGTTTGGTTGGAGTGAGAAATTTTTTCCGAAAAATATTTTCTAGTGTTTGGTTAGAAAGTAGAAAATAGTTTAGGAAAATAATTTTTTATGCTACTTTTCTCAACCCCTTCCCCAGTCCCCATGTTTCTAGTGCTCCCCTCTCCCCTTCCCCACAAATACCCAATTTTTTTTGAACTATATTTTCTTCAAGAATTTAATTATTCTTCTAAAAATTCATACAAACCCAAAGGAACTAATATGATGCTTTAATTTTTTATGCAAAAACAACATTAAAATTTATGCTCTAACTCAAAAGAAAATACTCTTTTTTTGTTGTTGAAAAGAACATACTCTTTCTACAACATGAAAATAAAGTACTTATTTTGTTGAAATAAAAGAAAATACTTTTTGGACATCATGAAAATAAAATATTTATTTTGTTGAAATGAAAGAAAATATTTTTTCTGTATCATGAAAAGATTGAAATGAAAGAAAATACTCATTTTATTGAAATGAAAGAAAATACTTTTTCTACTTCGTGAAAAGAAAATAATATTTTTGTTAAATGAAAGAAAATACTTTTTACTGCATCATTTTGTTGAAATGAAAAAGAAATATTTTTTAATATATACATTTTGTTGAAATGAAAGAAAATACTTTTTTTACATCACGAAAAGAAATACTTTTTTGGTTAAATGAAAAAAATATTTTTTTATATCATCAAAAGAAAATACTTATTTGTTCAAATGAAAAAAAGTATGATATCTATAAGATGAAAAGAAAGTATTATTAATAATATTTTTATTTAGAGTAGGGTTGGGGGGTCGGGGTGGGAATGGGGGCGAGGGTGGAGGTGGGGTGGGTGTGGTAGGTGGGGATTGGGATGAGGAATAGGATAAGGAATATTGAAAAAGAGTTTTGAAATCTAATTGGAGAAAAATGAGTTCATGAGGAAAATATTTTCCAAAACATTTAATCCAAAACAGAAATTAAGAAATATTTTCCTACATACCAAAGACACCCTAAAACTTTAATCTAATCCTGGATAGCATCGGTTAAAAAAAAACACACAGAAAAGGACAAGACTTTTTGACAAGTTCCCATTGCCACTTAGCCATTGGGCTTTTGACAACTTATACTGTCATTTATTTTCGGGATAATACTCATTATTTTTTAGATCGAGCCAGAAATTATCTTTCTATATATTATTAAAAAGAGAGGATAAAACCCTTTTCTTGAGCCAAGTGACAGTCTACTAAAAAGTCACATGGCATAATTAGTTAGTAATTAGTTATTTAGTTAATAATTAGTTATTGATTATTAATTTTGAATTTAAATATCAATAAAAAGCGAAAATAATAAAAAATAAAAAACTACCATATATATTGGTTATTTTATTTGAATTAATAAATATAGATATCATATAATTAGCTATAATAAAAAAACAAAAATATAAATATAAAAAAAATAACTACCCATTCAAATTGGGTGGGAGTAGTTTCAAGTTGGAGTTTTTAAATTATTTTAAAATAAAAGAAAAAGAAAATAGCTATAATAAAAAAACCCAAAAAAAAGAAGAAAAAGTACTCATTCAAATCGGAGAGTAGTTTCAAGTTAGAGTTTTAAAATAATTTTAAATAAAAAACGAAATTAAAAAAATTACTAATTCAAATTGGGGAGTAGTTTGAAGTTGGAGTTTTAAAATTATTTTAAAATAAAAAAAAAGAAAATAAAGATATAAAAAAAAACTTTTGATTCAAATTGTGGAGTAGTTTCTTTCTAATATTATATTTTTTTTGTGTATATATATATATATATATATATATATATATATATATATATATATATATATATATATAAGAGAAATAAATAATTATATGATCTAACATTTCTCTCTCGGCGCTCGTTAACGTGGCCTATCTAACGTGCGCTTGGAAGCCATGGGAGGGAGAGGCAGACCTAAGAAAAACCAGACAAAAGTCCCAATCAATGACCATCAATCAACGGAAACAAGGAATGTTGTATTAGAATTTTTTGTTTCACCAAAAGGGATACGAATTGAAGAACCAACTGGAAATTGCACTCCGAGGAGCATGAAGAGTGAGCTGAGCAGGGAGGAAGCAGATCTACCCCTGAATAAAGGTAAATCGAAGGAAGTTGTTGTTTCACCTGTAGTTGTGCAAGCTATAGGTAGTGGATCTGGAAATGGTAAAGCTCAAACACAAGTGATGCAGCCTATCAACAATGGAACAGTACCATGCATCTCAGGTACTGTTGAGAATACTAAAACGGCAAACCTAGGAAAAGAAAGCAAGATGCAATCATGGGCAAATGTGGTAGGGGCAACAAATTAGCAATGAAAGGTATGTATCTACAATTCATTGCTTCGATAATCTAAAATGGAGAGAAGATTGTGCAATTAGACCCTAAGGATGTAGAGCAAGAAAATGAAAAGTGGAGATCTGCAATTGTGCTTTATGTGATAGGAGATTCACCTACTATTGGAGCAATGGAAAGATTCCTGAACTTAGTAGGTAAATTTTCAGTGAAGCCACAGATCTTCTATCATAATGATGATTACTTTGTGATAAGATTTAGTAACTTGGAATAAAGAGATCAAGTACTATATTCCGGCCCCCATACAGTAAATAATCGTCCAATAATCATGAAAGCTTGGTCAACAGATTTCAATTTGCATAATGAAATCCTGAAAACCATTCCCTTGTGGGTCATATTCCCAAATCTGCCACTCAATTGCTGGAGTATGAAGGCCCTAAGTAAGTTAGGTAGTGCTTTGGGAAATCCTGTTTATGCTGATGAATGCACTACTGGATCAATTAGGATATCTTATGCAAGGATACTAATTGAAATAGATGTCACTAAACCATTGCCTAGAACTGTGAAGCTGCAAGATCCAAAGGGCAAAATAATACAACAGAAAATTACATATGATTGGGAGCCATCATGTTGTGCTAAATGTCTGAAAATAGGACATGACTGTAATGAAGATAAAGCCCCACAGCCACAGAGAATGTCATATCAGAGAAGGGTGAATAGAGTCAAACAAGTTTGGCTTAGAACTGATAGAAATGGATCAAATGAAAATAAACAGGAGGCTGAACAAAGTGAGAAGAAGGAAGTAATTCAAACTGCAGAACAAGGGGCAAAGGCAAAGGACAATGAAAAACAAGGAAAGGAAGATGGGTGGATAACAGTACTTGGTAAATCAGTAGCAAGGGCAGCCAAAGCTAAACAAAATGAGGAGCAGAGTTTGGTTGGGAATAAGGGTTTTCAATCTCTGAGAAATGATCAAGCAACCAATGACCCAGGCACAAGTTGTATGCAGATGAGGAGTGGAGGGGTGCAGGAGCTGTATCAAGGTACTCAGTTCATACCAGTATGAGTGTGATCACATGGAATGTTAGGGGATTGAATAAAACCTATAAGCAAAAGGAGATAAAGGAGTTTATAAATAAAAAAAAAGTAGTCATAGCTCTAATAAAGCACAGAATAAAGGAACAGAAAACTAGTGATGTAATGAAGAAGATTGCACCTGGATGGAAATGGATAACTAACATTAGTACAATGAACAAAAGTAGAATTTGGGTGATTCGGGATCCTAGAATATATGTATTTGTCCCAATTGAAATTGATGAGCAGCTAATACATGGTCAGCTTAGAGCAGTCTCAAAGTTATTTACAATTGGCTTTATAGCAATTTATGGACTGCATACCATCAAAGATAGGCAGAGTTTGTGGAACAAATTGAGACTGATTCATAGTACACAATAGAGACCTTGGCTAGCAATGGGAGATTACAATATTGTGTTAAATGAACATGATAGACAACATGGCTAAGTGATACAAGATATGGAGATAAAAGACTTCAAATAATTCATGAAGGATACTGAAATGAATGAGCTGCAAACTGTGGGAAGGGATTATACCTGAACCAATAATCATATTTATAGTAGAAAAGACAGGGGACTGGTTAATGCTAGTTGGATGCTGAAAATGCCAAGCTTGAGAATACAGGTGCTAAAACCATCTGTATCTGATCACTCTCCACTTAAGCTAATGATTAAACATATATAGAGGAAGAAGAATAGGACATTTCAATTCTTTAATTGTATAGCAGACCATCCTCAATTTATTCAGCATGTAGAACATGTATGGAATGTAGATGGAACACAGGAAAGGATGTAGGAGGTATGAGAATAAGCTCAAAAGGGTCAAGAAGAGTATAAAAGGGATAAATACACAACAATATCAAGGAGTGGAGAATAGAATTACAGAAGCAAGGAAGAAGTTGCTAGCTGTCCAAGAGGAGATGAGTGGGCAACAGTCAGACTTAATAGAGAAGGAGAAACCACTAAAATGTGAACCAGAAAAATGGTCTCTGATTGAAGAGAGTATCTACAAGCAAAGATCCAGAATCCAATGGCTGAAATTGGGAAACTCCAACTTTGCTTACTTCTTTGTACAAATGAAGAACATGAGTAATTTGAATGGCATCTGGGCTCTAACAAATGAAGTGGGGATCCAACTAATGCTAGAAGAAGATATAGAGGCTGAAAAAATGGAATATTATAAGAAATTGTTGGGGTCAAGAGCAGAAAGTATACCTGCTATTAATCCAAATGTCATGAAGATGGGAACAACACTAAGTAGGGAGCAACAGTTGCAACTTATACAACCAGTGACAAAAGAGGAAGTATGGCTAGCATTGAAGGATATTAGTGACTTAAAAGCACCTGGCTATGATGGGTTTAATGCAGTATTCTTCAAAAAAGCATGGGAAGTAATAGGTGAGGATGTGACTAAGGTTGTTCTAGACTTCTTTGCTTTATCACAAATGTACAAACCTATTAACCGCACATCAATTACTTTGATCCCTAAAATTAGGAATCCTACCAGCATTAAAGAATACAGACCAATCTCTTGCTGTACTATTTTGTATAAAGTGATCTCTAAGATTTTAACTAAGAGATTACAAAGGGTGATAGATGTACTAATTGATAAAACACAATCTACCTTTGTTCCTGGAAGAGTGATAACAAATAACATTATCCTTAGCCATGAACTTGTAAAAAGATATGGAAGAAGAGGGGTGTCACCAAGGTGTATGATGAAACTGGATATGCAAAAGGCATATGATTCTATTGAATGGGGGTTCATGGAGCAGGAGCTGAATGCAATGGCTTTTCCAGACCAGTTTGTGAGATGGATCATGAGCTGTGTGCAAAGTGTTACATATACAATATTGGTTAATGGATCATTAACACAACCATTTGAAGCTAGGAAGGGGCTGAGGCAAGGGGATCCATTATCCCCATTTCTATTTGTGCTAGCAATGGAATACTTGACAAGGAACCTAAATACACTGAACAAGATCCCTGATTTCAACTATCATCCCAGGTGTGAAAAGATGCAAATCATGCAGCTTGGTTTTGCAGATGACCTTTTACTTTTTTGCAGAGGTGACATAGGATCAATCAAGCTCCTATATAACTGTTTCATGGAGTTTTCAAAAGCTTCGGGTTTGGTGATTAACAAACAGAAGAGTTCAATCTTTTTTGGAGGGGTACCACAAGATGATCAGGAAGCTATTCTGGAATTCCTAGGAAAGGTGAATTGCCAGTTAGATACCTGGGAGTGTGATAAGTTAGGATTTTAACATGTTATTGCCCCTGCTTTTAATATAAATTACTACAAATTATTGCCCCTAAATGCTTACAAGTTGTGCTTGATTGCAGGTTTGAACGACAAAGTGACGAAATGTCAAAGATCGGCTTAAAAAGGAGTGAAACCTGCTCAAGTACCAACGACCAAGAGAATTGAAGAAGAAAGGGGCCTAGTGCGGACCACACAACAGTGACCGCGGCCGCACTAGGAGGTTCAGAGACTTGACATATTCAGGCTAAAAGGCACGCGACCGCGGTAGGATCTTCACGGTCCGCGGTGGAGCTTCGCGGCCGCACTCCTACGCTGTGCTGTCCGCGTTCATAAGGTTCAGGGAAGGGCATTTTTGATCACGCGGTCCGCGGTCACGACTGCGTGGACCGCGCCAGTTGCCATCATGGTCATGGTACACTGCCATGTGGTCCGCGTTCCCCAGCTCAAGTCATCAAACAGTTGAAGTTCAAGAGCCAGTGCTGCCGCGGTCCATTTTGTGCGGCCCGCACTGACCCCGCAGGGGTATTTTTGTCCAGTTTTTCCAGCCTAGTTTAAATAGAACATTTTACTATTTTTTAGGGATCGATTTTCTGGGAACGAGAGACAAAAGCTGCGCTTGGTGTTGTATCCATTTTTGGCATATTTTGCTTTCCATTAAATATAGATTACTGTAGTTTCTTTTGAGTAATTAATTAATATGTTTAGTTCTTCATCTATTTCTTCAATTTCTGTATCTAGCATGAGTGGCTACACCCATTAGCTAGGGTTGTGGCTCAACCCTAGTGTGGGTAATTGATGGGTGTTGCCATATAAGGTTAGATTGACTATGGGTGTTTCTTATTTGGGTTGAATTTATGATTTAATTTAGAATTGGTGGTTGCAAACACTGATTCAAGCTTTGTGTGTTTAACTCTTCTTGAGAAAGAGAGTCTATAACCCCAAAATTGACCCAACAAGGAATTGGGATGGACTCATGAGAAATGATAGTCCCAATTAACGGGTTAAATCTCGAGAGAGTAATCACTCTACTTGAACCCCAGTTGCTTGATCTAATTTGCCTACCCATTTGGTCTCGAGAGAGTCAATTGAGCAAAAAATCACTCTCTCTACCGAGAGGTGTGAGAGTGGGTAAGATTGTGCAACGGTTATAGCATAAGCCCCAAATATGTCAATCGAACCTAAGTAACATCTACCCGTCAATTAGCCACCTAGGTAGTGTCACGACCCTAGTGCCCTTCATCCCATTAGATACAACTTAACAATATTCTTGTAGTATAATTTAGTGTTAATCAATAGTCTTATAAAAATAGTTATAAATCAAAAACCCAAAAATATTTGAAGTGACATTAGAAGCACAACCGCAACTCTAGGCTAAATAGACAATACAACTCCACGACTAGCTCCCTGTGGAAATTCGATCCTGGACCTCTATTCGGGTAAAAGCTATTGCGACATGCTCTTCCTACCACAACGTAGTGTCGAGTCGGCAGCGATCAACTTTTTGGCGCCTTTGACGGGGAGCTTACGATATTGACTATCTATTTAGTTAGTTTTGTGTTTTGCTTCTCTTTCCTTCTTGTTTACTAATTTTGTTTGTGTCGATCAATCAGGTACCATGGCTCTTAATGCAAATGACCCTCTCGACAATATGATGGCGGGGGAGGAGGTAGAGGATCTAGAATAAGATGAGGTCTTACCTCAAGTTCCACGGAGAGGCTGAAATGCCAATGTAAATGCAAATGAGAACAACAATATTCCAGATCCTCCTCTGCCACCGCCAAGAGTGGCTCCTAGAGTTCTACCAAATCAAGGATACGCCAGTGCTATTGTTCCTCCCCGAATCCGGGCAGGAAACTTTCAAATCACAAATGTTATGTTGACCTTGCTCGAGCAAAGAGGGTATTTCACGGGTGCCTCCAATTAAAATGCCTACAAGCACTTGAAGGGGTTTGTGGATACATGCTGGGGTAGCAAGCAGACAAACGTGTCCGAGGATGCATTGAGGTTGAGGCTTTTCTCGTTCTCTCTTCGGGGTAAAGCATTGGATTGGTTAGAAAGGCTCCCCAATCATTCTATTACAACATGGGATGAATTGGCGGACAAATTTATTTCCAAGTTCTTTTCTCCAAGTCATATGGCAGCTCTTCGGGATGAAATTCTAGCTTTCAAGCAAGAGCCAACGGAACCTTTGCACGAGATATAGGAAAGATATAGAACAATGGTGAAAGAGTGCCCTAATAATGACATGACCGAGGCTATGATTCAACAAACCTTTTATCGGGGCATCAACACCATGAATCAATGCATTGTGAACCAATTGGCTGGAGGGAACTTTATGAAACTTTCTTACCAAGAGGCATGTGATGTACTTGATGAAATGGCCGACACCTCTTCGGCATGGCAAAGCCGAGCAAATGTGCCCCAAGGTGACCCCACGGTCATCTATTTGCACAAGGAATTACACGATCATGGCCAAGCCATCGCTGAGCTTACAACAACTATGAATCAATTGGCAAAGGCGCAATTGCAACAAGTCCAAAACCCGCGCCAAGTCAATGCAATGGAAGGTGTTTCTATGTTGAAAAGTGTCACGACCCAAACCGATGGGCCGCGACGGGCACCCGGTACCTTACTTAACCGAATACCAATGTAATGCATCTTTCTTATTACATCATCATATACACGTGATATACGGGCCTAATAGGCCAACATAATCATTTATAAACTCAAAACATAGATCGACAAGGCCGTACAATCCTTCACGTACACGACATATGTCTACAAGCCTCTAAGAATACATAAATATCATAAAGGTCGAGACAGAGTCCCGCCATACCAAACAATATACGTCTAACTCATACTAACCAAACAAGCAACTCCGAAGCAAGTGGAGCGCACCAACATCTTCCGCTGAGCTGATAGCCTACATGGAGGGCTCTCGATTTGTCTATCGGGACCTGCGGGCATGAAATGCAGCGTCCCAGGAAAAAGAGACATCAGTACGAATAATGTACTGAGTGTGTAAGGCACATAAATAAATACATAAGAGATATGGAAGACATATAGAGTACATGACTCAACTTGTAACTCTTAATAACTTTGTAAATCATAAATTACTTTTAGCGTCATGCGTATGCGTATGAATGTCATGTCGTGCATTGGTACATGTTTCATAACATCATCAGCCTCTGAGGCATCCCATCATATCATATCGACCACTGCGGGCAAAATCATCATCGTATATCAACTGATCAGGTGGTGGTGTGTATATAATGCCATAACCTTTCCTATATCCCATATACATATATACATACATATATACGCGTATATAACGCCGTTTGAATCATATTTACATATATATGCGTATATAACGCCGTTTGAATTATATTTCAGCCACTGTGGGCAACATCATCATCATATACTAGCTGATCAGGTGGTGGTGCGTATATAACGTCGTAACCTTTCCCATATCCCATATACATATATTTACATATATATGCGTATATAACGCTATCTGGTCATGGGTCAATGCACATGAATGCAATGCATAAAAAGTACGTCAATAAAATCATTCAGAAGGTCATAAGACCACTTTGCCTCTTAAGCAATATCATAAAGTAACATCTTTTCAACTTTCGTATTTTTCTGAGACCCATGAACAGATGATAAAATATTATGAAACATGGGAATTAAAGAACATAGATATTTCTATTACTTCTATGAGTAGAGTCACTTATGGAGTTTGTGCATTTGCACGTTTCGTTCATATCGTATAGATGCCAAAAGAAAGAAGGGAGGGCCTTAACATACCTGAGCCGATTCTCTTAACAATTTCTCTAATACCGTTGATTGCGACAACGCGAATTACACACCTGTGTGTAGTGCAACGCAAAATGGCACTCATACCAGGTCATCTTTTCTCGAGGTACTCAGGTGCTCTGTTTCACCTCTTGGATGGTACCAATAGAATCAATACATAATAATTTTGTATCTATTTCCTTTTCTTCATGAGCCGTCTTAGCCAAAGTGTAGTAAAGGAATATAGTAAACTTTCTTCTTATGCTTTGATTTAAGCAAATTGGGTATAAGAATCTGACAATCACTTACCTTTCTATTCTTAAATTGCTCCAAATTAGCATAAAAGTGCTGAAAAGTCAATGTCTTATCTTCAACTTCTTTAAGTCAATTTTATCAAAATAGTTATTGGGGAATGACTATTGTGTCCTAGTCTTATACTGCCGATATATATCCCTTTCTCCATGTCCCTTTTGATCATGCCACATATCCACTTTAACTAAGAGTCATTCTTTGGAGTGGTTCCATGCTTCCACGTTGGGGTAGGGGTGGGGTATTCTTAATCTTATCCATCAAATAATTAATTAATTAACTAAGTAATATCCCGCTACCCAGTAATTAACCAATCACCCAAAAAATTGAGAATTATTCTCACTTACTTAAAATATTACTCACTGTTCACATACTTTATATGTCTTTCTATCATGGCCATATAGTACCTTGTATGGCACTAGTCAATAAATACCAGGTATTTTAGCTCGGGCCGTATTTTATCCCAAAATGCCAAACTTTGACAAAATTCATTTTCTTAGACTTGCTCCCCCTTTCACCTTCATGAATTTACTAATCACTTGTGAAATAGCATAATCCTTATAATCTCCAAATAATCTTTTCCGTGGACTGATGCCAATTACCTTACAACAAATTCAATGCACAATACTATAGGGTGCAACATCGTCGCAACTTAACACTGCAAAGCGTAACATCACCGTAATGTAATACTGCAGACCATAACATCATCGTGATATAATATTGCCGGACGTAATATCGACGTAATATTGCGGGGCGTAACAAAAAGGAGGCAAAGAGGACAACAAACTCAAGGTAATTGTGAACAATATGACAACAACAATGATAGTGGTGGTTATTCAAATAAGTGCTATGATGATCAAAGCAAAAAAGTCCAATATGTCAGCAACTACCAAGGGAACAGAGGTACCTCTTCAAATCAACAATGGTGTCCTCAAGGAAATTGGGGCAATCAACAACAAGGCGGCGGTAATTGGAATAACAACAATCAACAACAAGGCGGAGGTAATTGGAATAACAACAACCAAAACAACAATTAGGGTAATCATAGCAACCAAGGAAATTGGAATGGTAGTAACAATAACTGGGGCAACAACAACAATCAAGGAGGGTGGAACAATAACGGGAACCAAGGCAACCGGGGGCAAGGCTTTCAAAGGCCCCCCATGTATAAATAACTGAACAATCTACCCCCCTTTCCTTCTCAAGGTCTGAGTTCGTCCGGAAGTGATATGGGGAGAATTGAAAGCATGTTCGAGAAAATGATGAAAAAGAACCAAGATTCCGAGGCCTAATTAGCTTTGCATAACACATCTATCCGGAACTTGGAGGTGCAATTAGGCCAAATTTCTCAAGCATTGAATACTCGTCCCAAGGGTGCTCTACCAAGTGATACGGTGGTGAACCGGAAGGGTGGGAATAATAATCATGTGATGGCAGTTACAACAAGAAATGGAAGAGGCGGTGATGTGAATGTCTTGATACAAAAGCAAGCTATGGATGAAGATGTTGAGTTGCGGGATGATTATGTACTTTTGATTATTGATGATATGGTTAATCAAAATGTGAACAATGATGTGCGGATTGATATTGATGATGAAGCCGAGGTGAAGACTCAAGATGTCGTGAACCCATCTAGGGAACACGTGATTGACATACCAGAGCCGGTTGTACAAAAGGCCAAGGCAACTTTGCCTAGGCCACCTCACCCTTATCCTCAACGGTTGGCAAAGCAAAAGAGTGACAATCAATTAAAAAAATTCATTGACATGATGAAGAGCCTCACAAGCAATGTCCCTTTGGTTGAGGCACTTGAGCAAATGTCGGGGTATGCAAAGTTCATGAAAGATTTGGTTACAAAGAAGAGGTCGATGGAGTGTGAAACAATTAAGATGACTCATAAAGTGAGTGTCATAGTGCATTCAATGGCACCCAAACTTGAGGATCCCGGAGCTTTTACTATCCCATGTACTATCGGAAGTGCGGATTTTGCTAAGGCCCTGTGTGACTTGGGGGCTAGTATTAATTTGATGCCATACTTGGTCTTCAAGACTTTGGGAATTGGGCAACCTCAACCTACTTCAATGAGACTTCAAATGGCAGATCGATCGATGAAGTGACCCTTGGGCATAATCGATGATGTTCTTGTCTGTGTTGATAAATTCATATTGTCGGCCGACTTTGTCATATTAGATTGTGAGGTGGACTTTGAAGTGTCGATTATTCTTGGTAGGCCTTTACTAGCTACGGGTAAGGCATTGGTTGATGTTGAAGCGGGTGAGTTGACATTTCGAATGGGAGATGAGAAGGTGGTATTCCATGTTTGCAAATCAATGAGACAACCCAATAGCACGGAGGTGTGTTCATTTGTGGACATTGTCACAGCTGTGATAGTGGATGACACAAGTTCCATGATCAATATTGAAGATCTTCTTGAGGTCGTGCTTCTTAATATGGATGTCAATGATGATGCTAGTAGAGTGGAGTGCGTGAATGCATTGCACGGTATGGTTTCATATTCTTATGAGCCTAGAAGGCTATCTTTAGATCATGAAAACCGCAAAACTCCACCAACAAAGCCATCGATTGAGGAGCCACCGGTGTTGGAGTTGAAGCCACTTCCTCCACACCTCAGGTATGAATTCTTGGGTTCAAATTCTACTTTACCCGTTATTCTTTCTTCTTGCCTTACTAACATGCAGGTTGCGGCCACCTTGGCGGTTCTTCAAAAGCGAAAAAGGGCAATCAGATGGACTTTAGCTGATATTCGGGGTATAAGCCCCGCCTTTTGCATGCATAAAATCATATTGGATGAGGATGTGAGGCCTTCACTTGAGCATCAAAGAAGACTAAATGAGGCTATGCAAGAAGTAGTAAAGAAAGAGGTCATCAAGTGGCTTGACGCAGGTGTGGTTTATCCCATTTCTGACAGTTCATGGACTTCTCCGGTGCAATGTGTACCAAAAAAAGGTGGAATGACTGTAGTGACCAATGACAACAATGAGCTTATTTCGACTTGGACAGTGACGGGTTGGATAGTTTGTATGGATTACCAGAAGCTGAACAAGGTAACTAGAAAAGATCATTTCCCATTGCCATTCCTTGACCAAATGCTTGATCGTCTTGCGAGCCGGGCTTTCTATTGTTTTTTTGATGGTTACTCAGGGTACAATCAAATTCTCATTGCCCTAGAGGACCAAGAAAAAACGACTTTTACATATCCTTATGGCACATTCGCTTTCTCTAGAATGCCATTTGGATTATGTAATGCTCCGGCGACCTTCCAACGTTGCATGATGGCTATTTTCACCGACATGGTGGAAGATATCTTGGAGGTCTTCATGGATGATTTCAGCATGGTTGGGGATTCTTTTGAGGAATGGTTGGTGAACTTGGATAGAGTGTTGGCTCGGTGTGAAGATACCAACCTTGTTCTAAACTGGGAAAAGTGCCATTTTATGGTAGAAGAAGGTATAGTGTTGGGTCACAAGATCTCGAAGAGAGGAATTGAAGTGGATAAGGCAAAATCGAGGTTATTTCAAGGCTTCCTCCCCTACTTCTATCAAAGGGGTGAGGAGTTTTCTTGGGCACGCGGGTTTCTACCGGAGGTTCATCAAAGATTTTTCTAAGGTAGTTAACCCGCTGTGCAAGTTTCTAGAGAAAGATGCCAAGTTTGTTTTTGATGAGAAATTCATGGAGGCTTTGAGCTTCTTAAACAAAAGTTGACAACTATCCCCATCATCACCACACCAAATTGGAGCTTACCATTTGAGCTCATGTGCGATGCTAGTGACATTGCGGTGGGGGCGGTTTTAGGCCAAAGGATCAACAAGATGTTCCATCCGGTATACTACTCAAGCAATACCATGAATGAGGCTCAAAGAAACTACACAGTCACTGAAAATGAGTTATTGGCTATTGTTTTTGCTATGGAAAAGTTCCGTCCTTACCTTATGGGGACCAAAGTTATTGTGCACACCAACCATGTCGCCCTTAGGTATTTTATGACCAAGAAAGATTCAAAGGCAAGATTGATGAGATGGGTTCTTCTTCTTCAAGAGTTTGATTTAGAAATTGTTGACCGGAAGGGTAGTGAGAATCAAGTGGCAGACCACTTGTCCCGTTTGGAGGAGGAGGGGAGGCCTTGTAACGGCCTTGAGATCAATGATACATTTCTCGACGAGCAACTCCTTGCGGTGTCAATGAGTGTAATGTCGTGGTTCGCCGATGTTGCAAATTATCTTGTTACCGGAATCATCCCATGTGAGCTCTCTTCTAACCAAAGGAAGAAGCTCAAGCGGGATAGCTTGGATTATTATTGGGACGAGCCCTATTTGTTTAAGATTTGCACCGATGGTGTGATTTGATGATGTGTCCCGGAGGAGGAGCAATTGGGTATTTTGGAAGCTTGCCATTCCTCACCCTATGGTGGCCATCATGGCGGGGTGAGAACGGCTTCTAAAGTGCTTAGTTGCGGATTTTATTGGCCTACTTTGTTTAAAGATGCCGGTGATATGGTCAAAAGATGTGATGAATGCCAACGAGCTGGCGAAATTTCAAAAAGGGATGAGATGCCCCTCAATATGATTCTCGAGGTAGATATTTCTGATGTTTGGGACATCGATTTCATGGGTCCTTTCGTGAGCTCTTGTGGAAACACTTACATTCTTGTGGTGGTGGATTATATATCCAAGTGGATTGAAGTCGTGGCTTTGCCCAACAATGAAGCCCGGAGTGTTGTGGTATTTCTTAAAAAGAGTATCTTCATGAGGTTTGGCACTCCCCGTGCTATCATTAGTGACGGGGGATCTCACTTTTGCAACAAGGCTTTTGATTCATTGCTAGCCAAATATGGAGTTAATCATAAAGTAACCACCCTCTATCATCCTCAAGCTAGCGGTCAAGTGGAAGTCTCCAACCGATAAATTAAGAGTATCTTGTCTAAAACTGTAAATGCAAATAGGGCCGATTGAGCGAAAAAATTGGATGATGCTCTTTGGGCCTATCGGACAACTTACAAGACCCTGATTGGTATGTCTCCGTACCGGTTGGTGTTTGGGAAAGCTTGCCATCTTCCGGTGGAATTGGAGCACAAGGCTATGTGGGCCTTGAGGAAGTTGAACTTAGAATGGTATGTTGCTGCAACTCTGAGGGTTGAACAACTCAATGAGCTCGATGAGTTTAGATTCCATGCATACTCTAGCTCGTCCTTGTACAAGGACAAAATGAAATACCTTCATGACAAATATGCTCGGGGCAAGGAGTTCAAAGTTGGGGATATGGTTCTCTTATATAATTCCCGGTTATGTCTGTTTCTGGGTAAGCTCAAGTCAAAGTGGAGTGGGCCATTTGAAGTTGTGTTCGTGACCCCATTTGGTGCTCTTGATCTAAAAAACAAAAATGGTGAAGTTTTCAGAGTCAATGGCCATAGGGTCAAGCATTATTTTGGAAAGTTCGATGGCAACCACGTAGTGACGCTTCTTCATCTAAAGTGATGGGGTGGTAACATGCGTCGTGCTGTGACGTTAAATCAGGCGCTTCTTGGGAGGCAACCCATGTCCTTTTGATTTTTCTTTGTAGCTTAGGATTTTTGAGCTAATTGTTTGTGAGATGTTGCAGGGATTGTGTTGAAGCAGTGCAAAACAGATTAGGAAAATTGCATAGTCTCTAAAGACTGCCAGTGCGGCCGCGGTGCACTTTGTGCGGTCCGCACCGGCATGAGTCAAAAAGGGGACTCTCTGAAGTTCTTCACCGTGGCCGCGGTCAAGTTAGTGCGGTCCGCGGGGGACCTACGCGGCCGCGTTCCACTTTTATGTGGTCCGCGTAGGGTGCTTCATGAAGGGTCACACAAATAAACCCAGCGCGATCCGCGGTCACTTTTGTGTGGTCGCGCTGGTAGGTGAGTACGGGTCCCACTGGGTATCTATAAATAGAGACCAAGGGTCTCATTTTACCCTTTTTGCAAATTGGAAACCCAGAACCCTAATTCTATTGTTCACCTTCTTTCAAGATTGGGATTATTGCTTGTGTGGATAGATTGCATTCATTCTTCCTAATCCTGGTAACATTTCATGCATTCATGATTAATTAGTTTCTTATTTTTATTATATTTGCTTTCCAGTAGTCTGTAACTTCTTTCTCTTCATGATTTTCTTCGAATTGTTAGTCTAGGTTAGATTTCGTGATTAGTTTAAAGTACCTAAGGATTGGGCACCTGAGTAGGGACAAGTAGGGGTAAAAATTTGAACAAAAATAGAACAAAGCATGCAACCCTAGCTTAGTCCCTGAAACTGATCTAGTGCAACCCGCGATCGCCTTAGCGCGGTCCGTGGTACCCTAACGCGGTCTGCGATGCTTGATTGACTGAAGAACAACTTGTGTCCAGTGCGGCCGCGGTAACTTTTGTGCGGTCCGCGTTGGCCCACCGCGGCCGCGACCCCATTTTGTGTGGACCGTGGTGTGAGATTCAGAGAAGACCTTTCCTGGGGCTTTGTTCAGCGCGGTCCGCGATGCCTCCAACGCGGCTGCACTCCTGATGGTGCGGTCCGCGGTGCCTAGTTCTGCAACAGTGTCTGCAACAATCATTTTGCTGTCTGCAACTTTCATTTTGCTGTCTGCAACTTTAAGTCATTCACCTGTTTCACTACCTGTGCTTCAACTAACAATGTTAGATGTGTTTGCTTGCAAACAATGGTAAAACAACGAGGAAGAGGTGCCAAACAGCCCGACCGAGGTGACTTGTAATACCCCATAATTTGAATCGGTTGTGGATGTATTAAACGAGCATTATCGTGATGGTAATTGAGTGGTTATGTTAATAAGTGTATAAGTCATATTAGAGGTGAATTGGGGTCTAAGGAGAGGCCTAAGTCTAAGACAAGTTGGAAAAGTTTCATATTAGACAAATCTGTAAATGAGTGCGCACAAGACCTCACTTTGAACGATCATATCTCCGGTTATATAA